>NC_092772.1:32779879-32904788 GCF_047496795.1 Chiloscyllium punctatum
CAGGTGCCATGAGTAAAAGGTTGGAAATATTCAGGATTTTCACCATGAAGTTGGGCAGGTAAATTGCAGAAAGTCCAAGATTGCCTGTAACCTCACTGACTGCTGGAATAGGCTGGAGGGGCTGAATAGGAGGGGGGGGGGGAGAGACAGATCTTTCACTGAAACTAGTGCAAGCCATCCCTGTCCTCCAAGAGGACTGCAGCAAAAACTTCCCCTGGGTCAGACGGTCCTGCCCTAATAAATGGTGTTCAACGTGCAGGACAGTGGAGATGTGCATATACACAAAACCATTCTCTCTCTCTCTCTCTCTCACACATTGCCTCATTCTCCAAACCAAACCCCAATGCCACATGCATTCCCCCAGAATAACCAGCGAATCACAACGAGCTATTCAAACCGCTCTTTCAAAAAAGACAAAGGTAGACAAAAAAAAGGTTTTGAAAAAGCCAAGTGGTCTGAATACGACGCATCAATTAATTTGATCAAAACACTTTTTTGTTTTGCATTTGCACCTGTCCGTTTGCATCCACCTCTTGCGAGCATTTGACTTCCACCAAAAACATTCTTTTGCCAATGGCACAAAGCAAACGGTTAAGAATCTGCTTCCTGCAGATAAAAGGTCCACATTGCATTTGCTGCTTTTACTCGTCGAGGTGGGGAGAAGAATAGATGTTGGGAACAAAAGTGACAAACCAGTTCTCAATCTCCCTTCACCCCCCTTCCCCCCCCCCCCCCCAAAAAAATGAAGAAAAGGCCATTTAGGCTGAATGAATTTGAAGGCTATATCTCTGCAGCCCCCAGTGAATTTCCAATCCTGGCAGCACCACCCTCTCCCCACCTCCCCCACCAGCACCTTCACCTTTCTTCTGTTCTGCAAGACCAGCCACCCCAATTCCACACCTTTTAATTGATTTCTCAAGAGAGGAGGATGGGTTAATACAAACAACACACTAATTTCCGTCTCAATATTTACAACGGTGCGCGCCAAATTAATGTAATTCTATTGCAAGTGGACAAATTGTGCAAACCCCCCCCCCCCTTTTCCGAAACGATTTCGAAATTTTTGATTTTAAAATCAACTCGTGTTAAAAACAAAACAAAGTTTATTATGCAAACAAATGCTGCCCTCAAAAAAAAAGCCTACAAAACACAATAACTGGGGAATAAATACATCCAGTTTCTCATGTCACATTTTGTTGCACCCCTACATTTAATTTTTGCACTCCACAGTAAAACATGCTGGCTTCACCTTTTGCCACGACCATAATCTGTTGGAAATGCTATTTTGTTGTGTGCATTTTCTATTTGAGTGCTATTTGGCTTAAAACGGCGAAAAGCTGGTGCAGATCTCTGCTATTGCAGGAACAGAGTGCCAGCTTTGCTGCATTAGCTTATTCCCCCTCCCCTCCCGTCTCTCCTGTTGCAATCAATAAAGAGGCGCTCTAAATTATGCAAACAGCAGATATTAATATGCAAAAATTAAGAAGACAGACAGAGAAGAAAGTGCACATTACCGGCGCTTCCATCGGTGGGCGCTGACTCCATTCAAGAGCAAGCAGTTTGGATGCGGAGCCCGCCCCTGCAGCGCGTCGCTAGGCAACCAGCCTGTCAGTCACTCGTCAAACACCCTTGTCTCGCGGGCTCCGCGCTTCCCAACGCGCCCGTCGCCGGGCAACCAGCCCGTCAATCACAGTGGGAACCTAGCTCCGCCCTTCCCCCCCCCCGCCGGAGATGCCCCCGCTGCGCATCGCCAGGCAACCAGCCTGTCAATCACAGGGAGAACCTGGCTCCGCCCTTTTCCCCTCCCCCTCCCCCCGGAGTTTGCTCGCTGCTGCGCATCGCCAGGCAACCAGCCTGTCAATCACAGGGAGAACCTGGCTCCGCCCTTTTCCCCTCCCCCTCCCCCCGGAGCTTGCTCGCTGCTGCGCATCGCCAGGCAACCAGCCTGTCAATCACAGCGGGAACCTGGCTCCGCCCTTCCCCCCGGAGATTGGCCCCGCTGCGCATCGCCAAGCAACCAGCCTGTCAATCAGCCCGTCAATCTCCTGGAGATTCATGCTCCCGCCCACTTCCTTGGACCGCAGGTTGTTTGACATCCGCTCGCCCCTCCCCATCCCCCACCCCCTCCCCATCCCCCACACAGGCAAGGGGGAGAAGGCTGGGATCCATCGCGCAGCCGCAGAGTGAGATTAACCCTCGGACACTCAGGGTCGTGGGTTCGAGCCCCCTTCGGCCGAATGTTCTTTTTACCCTCTTCCCACTGTACTATTTGCAAACGATATGATTCCGCGTTGCATTGATTATTTCTATAAAACATAACAGAAATAAAAATAAAACAAAAAAAAATAAAGCCATAACTTTAAATAATTTAGATGAAGTAGATTTGGTCGAGTTTTATCAAGACAGGCTTCAGCTATATGATTTGGAGATGCCTGTGTTGGACTGGGGTGTACAAAGTTAAAAATCCACAAAGTTAAAAACTCTATAACCTGGTGTTGTGTGATTTTCAGCTATATGGTACGATTCCGTCACAGAGTCATAGAGATGAACAGCACCGAAACAGACCCTTCGGTCCAACCCGTCCATGCCGACCAGATATCCCAACCCAATCTAGTCCCACCTGCCAGCACCCGGCCCGTATCCCTCCAAACCCATCCTATTCATATACCCATCCAAATGCCTCTTAAATGTTGCAATTGTACCAGCCTCCACCACATCCTCTGGCAGCTCATTCCATACACGTACCACCCTCTGGGTGAAAAAGTTGCCCCTTAGGTCCCTTTTATATCTTTCCCCTCTCACACTAAACCTATGCCCTCTTGTTCTGGACTCCCCGACCCCAGGGAAAAGACTTTGTCTATCTACCCTATCCATGCCCCTCATGATTTTATAAACCTCTATAAGGTCACCCCTCAGCCTCCGACGCTCCAGGGAAAACAGCCCCAGCCTGTTCAGCCTCTCCCTGTAGCTCAGATCCTCCAACCCTGGCAACATCCTTGTAAATCTTTTCTGAACCATTTCAAGTTTCACAACACCTTTCCGATAGGAGGGAGACCAGAATTGCACACAATATTCCAACAGTGGCCTAACCAATGTCCTGTACAGCCGCAACATGACCTCCCAATCCCTGTACTCAATACTCTGACCAATAAAGGAAAACATACCAAACGCCTTCTTCACTATCCCATCTACCTGCAATTCTACTTTCAAGGAGCTATGAACCTGCACTCCAAGGTCTCTTAATTCAGCAACACTCCCTTGGACCTTACCATTACGTGTATAAGTCCTGCTAAGATTTGCTTTCCCAAAATGCAGCACCTCGCATTTATCTAAATTAAACTCCATCTGCCACTTCTCAGCTCATTGGCCCATCTGGTCCAGATCCTGTTGTAATCTGAGGTAACCTTCTTCGCTGTCCACTACACCTCCAATTTTGGTGTCATCTACAAACTAACTATACCTCTTGTGCTCACATCAAAAGTATTTATATAAATGATGAAAAGTAGTGGACCCAGCACCGATCCTTGCAGCACACCACTGGGTACAGGCCTCCAATCTGAAAGACAACCTCTGTCTTCTACCTTTGAGCCAGTTCTGTATCCAAATGGCTTGTTCTCCCTGTATTCCATGAGATCTAACCTTGCTAACCAGTCTCCCGTGGGGAACCTTGTTGAACGTCTTATTGAAGTCCATGTCCACCGTTCTGCCCGCATCAATCCTCTTTGTAACTTCTTCAAAACACCCAATAAAGTTTGTGAGATGATTTCCCACGCACAAAGCCATGTTGACTACCCCTAATCAGTGCTCGCCTTTCCAAATACATGTACATCCTGACCACAACTTGCCCACCACCGACATCAGGCTCACCGATCTGGAGTTCCCTGGCTTGTCCTTACCATCAGTCTTCCAGCACCTCACCTATGACTATTGATGATCCAAATATCTCAGCAAGAAGCCCAGCAATCACTACCCTAGCTTCCCACAGTGCTCTTGGGTACATCTGATCAGGTCCTGAGGATTTATCCATTTTTATGCATTTCAAGACATCCAACACTTCCTCATCTGTAATATGGCAAGATGTCACCATGTAATTCCCTACAGTCTACATCTTCTATGTCCTTTTCCAGAGTAAACACTGATGCAAAGTTCTCATTTAGTATCTCCCCCATCTCCTGCAGCTCCACACAAAGGCCACCTTACTGATCTTTGGGCGGGGTCTTATTTTCTCCCTAGTTACCCTTCTGTCCTTAATATATTCATAAAAACTCTTTGGATTCTCCTTAACTCTTGCCATAAGCTATCTCATGTCCCTGTTTTGCCCTCCTGATTTCCCTCTTAAGTATACTCCTACTGCCTTTATACTCTTCTAAGGATTCACTCGATCTCTCCTGTCTATACCTGCTTCCTTCTTTTTCTTAACCAAACCCTCAATGTCTTTAGTCATCCAGCATTCCCTATACCTACCAGCCTTCCCTTTCACCCTGACAGGAATATACTTTCTCTGGATTCTGGTTATCTCATTTCTGAAGGCTTCCCATTTTCCAGCCGTCCCTTTACCTATGAACATCTGCTCCCAATCAGCTGTTGAAAGTTCTTGCCTAATATCGTCAAAATTGGCCTTTCTCCAATTTAGAACTTCAACTTTTAGATCTGGTCTATCCTTTTCCATCACTATTTCAAAACTAATAGAATTATGGTCGCTGGCCCCAAAGTGCTCCCCCACTGACACCTCAGTCACCTGCCCTGCCTTATTTCCCAACGGTAGGCCAAGTTTTGCACCTTCTCTAGTAGGTACAGTCACATACTGAATCAGAAAATTGTCTTGTACATGCTTAACAAACCCCTCTCCATCTAAGGCACGATGGCAAAGTGGCTAGCTCTGCTACCTCACAGCACTAGGGTCCCAGGTTCGATTCCAGCCTTGGGTGACTGTCTGAGTGGAGTTTGCACATTGTCTGCGTGGGTTTCCTCCAGGTGCTCTGGTTCCTCCTACAGTCCAAAGATGTGCAGGTCAGGTGAATTGGCCATGCTAAATTGCCCGTAGTGTTAGGTTCATTAGTCAGAGGGGAAATGGGTCTGGGTGGGTTACTCTTCGGAGAGTCAGTGTGGACTGGTTGGGCCGAAGGGCCTGTTTCCACACTGTAGGAAATCTAATCTACACCCTTAACCCTGTGGCAGTACAATCCCAATAAGGTGATCATCCCTTTCTTATTTCTCAGTGTGGGATATAGGTAAAGTAGTGTTACTTCTGCATTTATAATTACTTATGCAAGGTAAGTGAACTCACACCAGTTTCAGCCAAGAGCTGAGTCAACAAGAATGCAAACTATGTGGAGGAAATACATAATTGTTTTTGTATTAGCTAAAATTGTATGCAAGAATGAAACGTGACTGCAAAACAATGGTAGATGTTACAGACAAATAGATAAGGTGCTGTGAGGATATAGGTTAAGCCAGATATGCTTGTACAAGCAGTAGTTATAAGCATCTGTTTCCCACTTTTACAGAAACACAGGAACAAACCCCAATTAGAAGGTCATAAGGATCAGTATGGGAGGGGAAAGCACAGATGGAGGGAGGAGATAATATCTAACAATGACCTACAGCAGGATGAGGTCAAACGGCCTTGTGAGACCAGAAATAAGCATTTAGTCACAGACAAGGCCCGATAAGGCAAGAGATAAACAGGAGTAATGGCTGCCGGTCTTAGAGAAGTGGAAGATGTAAAAGGTGGGGGAGCAATGGGATAAAAAAAAGGAACAAAATTACATAAATATCGTGTATTGGTTGAATTCGGTGTGTGTGTGTGAGTCCCTGCCTTGTAGACAGTGGACATCACACCCTCTTGCAAGAGTCAAATAAATGACACTACTGATTCAGATCTTGTCTCGGACTGAAATTATCGAAGTGAGTGAGCTTCGTTTCTCACATCAGTTTCACCCAGATCACGTCCCTGGACGTATTTCCGGGAATATCCTCCCTCAGTCCAGCTGTCATGCTGTACCTTAGCAAAAACGCCTCTCCCCCTCCTCTCTTGCCTCCCTTTTTATCATAGAACATAGAACATAGAACATAGAACAATACAGCACAGAACAGGCCCTTCGGCCCACGATGTTGTGCCGAACTTCTATCCTAGATTAAGCACCCATCCATGTACCTATCCAAATGCCGCTTAAAGGTCGCCAATGAATCTGACTCTACCACTCCCACGGGCAGCGCATTCCATGCCCCCACCACTCTCTGGGTGAAGAACCCACCCCTGACATCTCCCCTATACCTTCCACCCTTCACCTTAAATTTATGTCCCCTTGTAACACTCTGTTGTACCCGGGGAAAAAGTTTCTGACTGTCTACTCTATCTATTCCTCTGATCATCTTATAAACCTCTATCAAGTCACCCCTCATCCTTCGCCGTTCCAACGAGAAAAGGCCGAGAACTCTCAACCTATCCTCGTATGACCTACTCTCCATTCCAGGCAACATCCTGGTAAATCTTCTCTGCACCCTCTCCAAAGCTTCCACATCTTTCCTAAAGTGAGGCGACCAGAACTGCACACAGTACTCCAAATGTGGCCTAACCAAAGTCCTGTACAGCTGCAACATCACCTCACGACTCTTGAATTCAATCCCTCTGCTAATGAACGATAATACTCCATAGGCCTTCTTACAAACTCTATCCACCTGAGTGGCAACCTTCAAAGATCTATGTACATAGACCCCAAGATCCCTCTGTTCCTCCACCTGACCAAGAACCCTACCATTAACCCTGTATTCCGCATTCTTATTTGTTCTTCCAAAATGGACAACTTCACACTTGGCAGGGTTGAACTCCATCTGCCACTCCTCAGCCCAGCTCTGCATCATATCTAAGTCCCTCTGCAGCCGACAACAGCCCTCCTCACTGTCCACAACTCCACCTATCTTTGTATCATCTGCAAATTTACTGACCCACCCTTCGACTCCCTCATCTAAGTCATTAATAAAAATTACAAACAGCAGAGGGCCCAGAACTGATCCCTGCGGAACTCCACTTGTAACTGGACTCCATGCTGAATATTTACCATCTACCACCACTCTCTGACTTCGACCGGTTAGCCAGTTTTCTATCCAATTGGCCAAATTTCCCTCTATCCCATGCCTCCTGACTTTCCGCATAAGCCTACCATGGGGAACCTTATCAAATGCCTTACTAAAATCCATGTACACTACATCCACTGCTCTACCCTCATCCACATGCTTGGTCACCTCCTCGAAGAATTCAATAAGACTTGTAAGGCAAGACCTACCCTTCACAAATCCGTGCTGGCTGTCCCTAATCAAGCAGTGCCGTTCCAGATACTCGTAAATCCTATCCCTCAGTACCCTTTCCATTACTTTGCCTACCACAGAAGTAAGACTAACTGGCCTGTAATTCCCGGGGTTATCCCTATTCCCTTTTTTGAACAGGGGCACAACATTCGCTACTCTCCAGTCCCCTGGTACCACCCCCGTTGCCAGTGAAGACGAGAAGATCATTGCCAACGGTACTGCAATTTCCTCTCTTGCTTCCCACATAATCCTAGGATATATCCCGTCAGGCCCGGGGGACTTGTCTATCCTCAAGTTGTTCAAAATGTCCAACACATCTTCCTTCCTAACAGATATCTCTTCTAGCTTATCAGTCCGTTTCACACTCTCCTCTTCAACAATACAGTCCCTCTCGTTCGTAAATACTGAAGAGAAGTACTTGTTCAAGACCTCTCCTATCTCTTCCGACTCAATACACAGTCTCCCACCACTGTCCTTGATCGGACCTACCCTCGTTCTCGTCATTCTCAGGTTTCTCACATACGCATAGAATGCCTTGGGGTTATCCTTGATCCTATCCGCCAGGGATTTTTCATGCCCTCTCTTAGCTCTCCTAATCCCTTTCTTCAGGTCCCTTCTGGCTATCCTGTATCCCTCCACTGCTCTGTCTGAACCTTGTTTCCTCAACCTTATGTAAGCCTCCTTCTTCCTCTTTACTAGACATTCAACCTCCCTCGTCAACCAAGGCTCCCTCACACGACCATTTCTTTCCTGCCTGATCGGTACATACATATCAAGGACACGTCGTATCTGCTCCTTGAAAAAGTCCCACATTTCCACCACATCCTTCCCTGGCAGCCTATGCTCCCAACGTATGCTCCTCAAATCCTGTCTTACAGCATCGTAATTTCCCTTCCCCCAATTGTAAAAACTTCCTTGTTGTGTGCACCTATCCCTCTCCATAACCAAGGTGAAAGTGACAGAATTGTGGTCGCCATCACCAAAATGTTCACCCACTAACAAGCCCACCACTTGTCCCGGTTCGTTACCGAGTACCAAATCCAATATGGCCTCCCCTCTGGTTGGACAATCTACATACTGCGTTAGAAAAGCTTCCTGGACACACTGCACAAACACCGCCCCATCCAATCTACTTGATCTAAAGAGCTTCCAATCAATATTTGGGAAGTTGAAGTCGCCCATGACTACGACCCTGTGGCTTCTGCACCTTTCCAAAATCTGTTTCCCAATCTGTTTCTCCACATCTTTGCTGCTATTGGGGGGCCTATAATAAACACCCAACAAGGTGACTGCACCTTTCCTATTTCTGACTTCAGCCCATACTACCTCCAGAGGCAGATCTCCCTCAAACTTCCTTTCTGCAGCCGTTATACCATTTCTAATTAGCAATGCCACCCCCCCTCCTTTTTTACCACCCTCCCTAATCTTACTGAAACATCTGTAACCAGGAACCTCCAACAGCCATTCCTGTCCCTCATCTATCCATGTTTCCGTGATGGCTACAACATCGTAGTCCCAGGTACCGATCCATGCCTTAAGTTCACCCACCTTATTTCTGATACTCCTTGCATTGAAGTATACGCACTTGAGCCCATCTCTGTGTCCGTAAGTAGTCCCTGTCAGTGCTACCTTCTCCACAGCCTCCCTACAGTCTTGGACATCCTGACACACAGCTAGCTTACTTGCTGGACTACAAGTCCGGATCCCATCCCCCTGCCAAATTAGTTTAAACCCCCCCGAAGAGTGCTAGCAAACCTACCCCCCAGGATATTGGTGCCCTTCTGGTTCAGGTGCAACCCGTCCTGTTTATACAGGTCCCACCTTCCCCAGAATGCAGTCCAATTGTCCAAATATCTGAAGCCCTCCCTCCTACACCATCCTTGCAGCCACGTGTTCAACTGCACTCTCTCCCTATTCTTTGCCTCTCTGTCACTGTAGTATTTGTATCCTGGAACATTAAGCTGCCAGTCCTATCCATCCCTGAGCCATGTTTCTGTAATTGCAATGACATCCAGCTAACATGTTCCTAACCATGCCTGAGTTCATCTGCTTTCCCTGTTAGGCCTCTTGCATTGAAATCAATGTAATTTAATTTATCTGTCCTACCTTGTTCTCTGCTTTGTGCCTGCCTGCCCTGACTGTTTGACTCGCTTCTTTTCTCAGCTGGACCAGTCTCAGATTGTCATTAATTTTGTATCCCCAAGACGAGCTCTGGCCCAAAGAAAATTGTATCATAGAATCCCTACAGTGTGGAAGCAGGCCATTCTGCCCATCAAGTCCACACAGACCCTCCGAACAAAGAGACCATGAAGTACAGGTTCATAGTTCCTTGAAAGTGGAGGCACAGGTAAATAGGCGAGCGAAGAAGGATAGGAGTTGGGAGATCGTGTTGCAGCTGTACAGGACATTGGTGAGGCCACTTTTGGAAAACAGAGTCGAAAAGTCTGGCACTGGAAAAGTACAGCAGGTCAGGCAGTATCTGAGGAGCAGGTGAATTGACGTTTTGGGCATAAACACTTCACACAGTGAGTTCTGCTATAATGCGTATTTCTTCAGCACGAATTGCTTTAAGGTGATGGAAGAATTTAGACCATTATTTGTAGAATGCAAACTTTCCTTACATTGGCTATAACGCGATTCCAGCCCCCATTAGTTTAATGGAACAGCTATTGCGCGGTTTTCTTATAACACAAGACTGCATGAGAACGCAACGATTGTGCTATATCAGAACCGACTGTATTCTGTTCAAATCTGGCCTCCCTGCTAGAGAAAAGATGTCATTAAACTTGAAAGGGTTGAGAAAAGATTTTTAAGGATGCTGCCAGAGTTGGAGGGTTTGGGCAATAGGGAGAGGCTGAATAGGCTATGGCTATTTTCCCTGGAGTGTCGAAAGCTGAGGTTTATAAAATTATGAGGGGCATGGGTAGAGTGAATCATCAAGGTTTCTTTTTCCAGGGTAGGGGAGTCCAAAACAAAAGGGCCTAGATAAAAGGAGAACAATTTGAAAGAGCCCTAAGGGGCAACATTATCATGCAGAGGGTGGTGCATGTATGCAAAATAAGCTGCCAGAGGAAAGGGTGGCGGTCGATATAATTACAACATTTAAATACATTACAACATAGTGCAGTGAAGAAGGCATATGGCGTACTGGCTTTTATTGGTAGAGGAATTGAGTTCCGGAGTCCTGAGGTCATGCTGCAGTTGTATAAGACTCTGGTGCGGCCGCATCTGGAGTATTGTGTGCAGTTTTGGTCGCCATACAATAGGAAGGATGTGGAGGCACTGGAACGGGTGCAGAGGAGGTTTACCAGGATGTTGCCTGGTATGGGAGGAAGATCGTATGAGGAGAGGCTGAGGCACTTGGGGTTGTTTTCATTGGAGAAAAGAAGGTTTAGGGGTGACTTGATAGAGGTGTTCAAGATGATTAGGGGTTTAGATAGGGTTGACAGTGAGAACCTTTTTCCACGTATGGAGTCAGCTATTACAAGGGGGCATAGCTTTAAATTAAGGGGGGGGTAGATATAGGACTGATGTTAGGGGTAGGTTCTTCACTCAGCGAGTCGTAAGTTCATGGAATGCCCTGCCAGTAGCAGTGGTGGACTCTCCCTCTTTATGGGTATTTAAGCGGGCATTGGATAGGTATATGGAGGATAGTGGGTTAGTGTAGGTTAGGTGGGCTTGGATCGGCGCAACATCGAGGGCCAAAGGGCCTGTACTGCGCTGTATTCTTCTATGTTCTATGTTCTATAAAAGCCATCTGGATGGTGATATGAACAGGAAGGTTTTGGAGGGATCTGGGCCCAATGCTGGCAAATGGGAGGGATTACCTTAGGACGTTTCGTCGGCCACGGACAAATTGGACCAAATGGTCCATTTTTTGTGCTATAGAGCTCTATGACTCTATGACCCAGGACAACAGCAACACAATGGAAAATGTACAAAGTTGCCATTCTCCAGCATCCACTTATAGCATAGAAAGACAGATCATAAACAGAACCGGGAATAAAAGAAACAGCCAAAAAAAAAAGAAATTACTCCTCGCATTCATCACGAGTCGTTGCCATCAGAAAAAACAAAGCCACAAAATCTATCCCCTCATGTGGTGCCCCAGGAACCTGAATTCCACCGCTTCTGCCGTCAGGTACCCGGGCCCAGCTCTGGTCTGGAGTCACACCATGTCACCGAAACCATGTCACTGTTCTATATATCAGAAAGGCTTTGCATGGTAGATTGGTTCGTTCAGAAGCTAAAAGACCACAACAGCCAGGACAATTTGGCAACTTGGATCCAAACTTGGCTGAATGGCAGGGGATAATGGCCAAAGGCTGCTTCTGTTTCTGTGACTGGAAACTTGTGTTCAGTGGCGTTACGTGGAGTTTGATCCCTTCATGATCTACTAGGAGAAAGGGAGGACCGCAGATGCCGGAGATCAGAGCTGAAAGCGTGTTGCTGCAAAAGCGCAGCAGCAGGTCAGGCAGCATCCAAGGAGCAGGAGAATCGACGTCGATTCTCCTGCTCCTTGGATGTTGCCCGACCTGCTGCGCTTTTCCAGCAACACATTTTCAGCCCTTAACGATCTCCACATGAATGGAGGGATGCGACCAGTAAATTCGCACATAGCATGGGAAAATGAGTGGTGTGATAAATCATGATGAGGAAAGCCTTAGAGTACGGCATGACATCGACTTGCTTGCCTGTTGGATGGAACACTGGAGATTGGGATTTAATCCTGAAAAAATTTGACGCGATCCATTTTAGGATCTTAAGAAGTACAGTGGATTAAAGTGACCCGGTGTGCACGACCACCACACCTGGGAACAGAGAACATAGAACATAGAACAATACAGCACAGAACAGGCCCTTCGGCCCACGATGTTGTGCCGAACTTCTAACCTAGATTAAGCACCCATCCATGTACCTATCCAAATGCCGCTTAAAGGTCGCCAATGATTCTGACTCGACCACTCCCACGGGCAGCGCATTCCATGCCCCCACTACTCTCTGGGTAAAGAACCCACCCCTGACATATCCCCTATACCTTCCACCCTTCACCTTAAATTTATGTCCCCTTGTAACACTCTAGGGTCTAGGGGTCAGAGGGATCGAGATGTGCATATCCATAGATACTTGAAGGGTACAGGAGAGGTAGACAAACTGATTAAGAAAGCATTTGGGATGCTTGTCTTTATTATTGAATTCAAGAGCAAAGAGGTTATGATGGAGGTGTATATAACATTAGTTAGGCCACAGCTAGAGTACTGTGATCACATGAGCTATGGTGCAGAGGAGATTTATACGGATGTTGCCTGGACTAAAAGCTGCAAGGAGAGACTTGGCGAACTGGGGTTACTTGGTACATCTGAGGGGAGAATTGATTGAGATGTACAATGCTACAAATGGCATTAGTAGAGAGCTTTCCCCTGAGTAGAGAGCTCAATAACTAAGGGGCACAGAAGGTTTGAATTGAATTAAACAGAATGAGCTTCATTGCCAAACGACTACAGTGAAACATTTATAAGTCGCCACTTCCGGTGCCATCTCGGTATATAGGTCCCTAAGTCAAGCTTCCTCAGTTAAGATAGTTAAAGTGTAACAATGTCACCATTGCATGGCATCATCTTAGGTTCAGAGTGGCTAGGTACAATCCTTAGTTAGAGAATAGCGAAACGAAGAAGGAAAAAGTGACATTACAGCTGTACACCATACAACCATAGGTCAGAAAAAGGAAGAAGCAAAGTTGAAAAGACAAACATCCCAGTCTCTCTCCCAAGTGTCCTGTGCAGCACACCAGCTAGGGGGCCTCCTCGTGGCCTCACCACTAACTACCACCACACTCTACACTCCAGCCACATGGTCACTGGCATCCTAGCTCGGGACACACTGGTCACTGGCGTCCCTGCTCCAGACCAAACTGGTCATTGGCATCCTTGCTCTGGCCGCACTGGTCATTGGCACCCCGGCTCCAGGACACTGGTCACTGGCTACCACCACACTCGACACTGGCATCCCCTGCTCAAGCCACACTAGTCATTAGCGTCCCTGCTCCAGGCCACTGGTCATTGGCGTCCCTGCTCCAGGCCACTGGTCATTGGCGTCCCTGCTCCAGGCCACGGGTCATTGGCATCCCTGCTCCAGGCCACAGGTCATTGGCGTCCCTGCTCCAGGCCACGGGTCATTGGCGTCCCTGCTCCAGGCCACTAGTCATTGATGTCCCCACTCCAGACCATTGGTCACTGGCATCCCTGCTCTGGCCACTGGTCACTGGTGACTGGTGTTTCTGCTCCAGACCACTGGTCATTAGCATCCCTGCTCCAGACCACTGATCACTGGCGTCCCTGCTCTGGCCATTGGTCATTGGCATTCCTGTTTCAGGCCACTGGTCATTGGCATCCCTGCTCTGGCCACTAGTCACTCGAGCTGAAAATGTGTTGCTGGAAAAGTGCAGCAGGTCAGGCAGCATCCTGAAGAAGGGCTTATGCCCAAAACGTCGATTCTCCTGCTCCTTGGATGCTGCCCTGACCTGCTGCGCTTTTCCAGCAACACATTTTCAGCTCTGATCTCCAGCATCTGCGGTCCTCACCTTCTCCACTAGTCACTCGAGACCACTGGTCATTGGTGCCCCTGCTCCAGGCCACTGGTCATTGGCACCCCTGCTCTGGGCACTGGTCATTGGCACCCCTGCTCCAGGCCACTGGTCATTGGCATCCCTGCTCTGGCCACTGGTCATTGGCACCCCTGCTCCAGGCCACTGGTCATTGGCACCCCTGCTCTGGCCACTGGTCATTGGCACCCCTGCTCCAGGCCACTGGTCATTGGCATCCCTGCTCTGGCCACTGGTCATTGGCACCCCTGCTCCAGGCCACTGGTCATTGGCACCCCTGCTCTGGCCACTGGTCATTGGCGCCCCTGCTCCAGGCCACTGGTCATTGGCACCCCTGCTCGAGACCACTGGTCATTACCGTCCCTGCTCCAGGCCACTGGTTTTTGGCATCCCCACTCCAGACCACTGGTCATTGGCGTCCCTGCTCCAGGCCACTGGTCATTGGTGCCCCTGCTCCAGGCCACTGGTCATTGGCGCCCCTGCTCGAGACCACTGGTCATTGCCATCCCTGCTCCAGGCCACTGGTTTTTGGCATCCCCACTCCAGACCACTGGTCATTGGCGTTCCCACTCCAGACCACTGGTCACTGGCATCCTTGCTCCAGGCCTCTGATCGCTGGCGTCCCTCCTCTGGGCACACTGATCACCAGCTTCCCCACCCTGGGCTGCCGACCCCGCTTCGAATGCTGGTAGTGAAGGCCAGGGCCGGGTGTCAAAAAAAACCACAGAAGGAAGGAAAAAAGAGGGAGGTAAAGAAAAACAACAGCTGGAATGGGCAAGCTCCCCTGGAGCATCCTACTCCACCGCCATCTTACCAGATTAATGGGGATTTGTGGAAAAATATTCTCGTTTAGATAGTGGTGGATTCACCACCTAAAAGGATAATAGTGGAAATCAAGGAGCATTTCAAATTTCATAGCATAACAGGTTATGCTACAGGCGTCGAAAAATGAAATTAGTATCGATAGATGCTTGAAGTTTGGAGTGGACACAGTTGAGCCAAACAGCCTTTTTCTATGATGTAAAAACACTCATTCTTTCCAGAACATGACCACAACAATTGAGAAGGTCAAAGTCAGCAGATACGTGCAACCACGACCAATCAAGTTCCCCTCCAAACTGCTCACCATTCTGACACAAAACAAAAATACTCCCTGGACGCTGAAGATCTCAAATATTCAACAAAAAGCAAGTGCTGGAGAAACACAGCAGCCAGGCAGCCTTGAGGGAGACAGAGAAAACAGTTCCTGTTTTTTGGACCGAAACAGGTGGTTTTATGCGACTGAAGAACAGGGAATGGCAAACAGAAGGAAAGTGAAGGTCAAGGGAAGGTTAGATGATGAGGGAGATCAGAAATCAAAGATGGCAGAGAGCAAACTCTTCGCAGAGTCATTGTGGACTCGTTCGGCTGAAAGCTGAAAATGTGTTGCTGGAAAAGCGCGGCAGGTCAGGGCAGCATCCAAGGAACAGGAGAATCAACGTTTCGGGCACCAGCCCTTCCTGCTCCTTGGATGCTGCCCTGACCTGCTGCGCTTTTCCAGCAACACATTTTCAGCTCTGATCTCCAGCATCTGCAGCCCTCACTTTCTCCTCGTTAGGCTGAAAGGCCTGTTTCCACACTGTCGGGATTCTATGATCTCTCTCTCTCTCTCTCTTTCTCTCACTCTGTCGCTCTGTTGCCCTCCCTCTCCCTATTCACTAACCAAAAAGCAGAATGCTGTATATATATATATTGGATATCTGTAATAAAAACAGAAAACATCATATTTTCATTTCCCACACCTAATTACCCTGGAGAAGATGGTGTGAGCTGGCTTCTTGTTGTAAAACTGAGGACTGCAGATGCTGGAAACCACAGTCTAGACCAGAGTGGTGCTGGAAAAGCACAGCAGGTCAGGCAGCATCCGGTGAGCAGGATAATCAATATTTCGAGCAAAAGCCCTTCATCGGGAAAAATATGCTTTTCCAGCCCCACTCTAATCTCGACTCTGGCTTCTTGTTGTGACAATTGATCAGAATCCCAAATTACTAAGGACTTTGTTTTTTCAACGATAATGCTGAGATTTGACAGAGGACTGCTACAGATAACGCTAATTCAGATACTGTCCGGGAAGGTCCTGTGTTGCAGCCATGGACTGTCACAAGACGTAAGACCATAAGACATAGGAGCAGAAATTAGGCCATTCAGCCCATCAAGTCTGCTCCACCATTGAATCATGGCTGACAGGTTTTTCAACCCCATTTTCCCACTTTCTCCTCATAACCTTTGATCGCTTTAGCAATCAAGGACTTATCCATCTCTGTTTTAACTATACCCAATGACCGGGCCTCCACAGCCTTCTGTGCCAAAGAATTCCACAGAGGCACCACTCTTTGGCCGAAGAAGTTTCTCCTTATCTCCATTCTAATAGGTCTTCCCTTTACTCTAAGGCTGTGCCCTCAGGTCCTCGTCTCTCCTGCCAATGGAAATGTCCACTCTGTCCAGGCCATTCAGTATTCTGAATTTTCAGTCAAATGCCCCCTCATCCCATTCAACTCCATCAAGTGTAGTCCCAGAGTCCTCATTCCTAGGATCATTCTCGTGAACGTCCTCTGGACCGACTCCATGGCCAACCCATCTCTCCTGAGATATAGGGCCCAAAATTGCTCACAATGCTCTAAACGTGGTCTGATCAGAGCCTCGGAAGTACGTCCCTGCTTCTAGTCTTCTTGAGATGTGTGACAATGTTGTACTTGCCTTTCTAACGACTGACTCAACCTGCAAGTTTATCTTAAGAGGAACCAGGACAAAGACTCCCAAGTCCTTTTGCACTTCTGGTTTCTAAATTTTCTCCCCCTTTAATCTTCCTCCCAAAGAACATGACCTTACACTTTCCCACGGTGTATTTCATCTGCCACTTCTTTGCCCATTCTCCTAGCCTGTCTATATCTTTCTCCAGCCTCCCCGGAATATTACCTGCCCCTCCACTTACCTTTGTATCATTTGCAAACTGAGCCAGAATGTCCTCACTTCCTTCATCCAGATCATTAATGTATAAGGTGAAAAGTTGTGGTCCCAACACTGACCCTTTGTGGAACACCACTCGTCACCAGCTTCCATCCTGGGAAGGACTCTTTTAACCCCACTCTCTGCCTCCTTCCCAGACAGCCAATCTTCTATCTGTGCTATGATCTAGTCTCTAAAACCATGGGCCCTCATCTTATTCAGTGGCCTCCTCTGCAGCACCTTATCAAAGGCCTTCGGGAAATCCAGGTTTGTGGAATTGTGAGGGGCATGGATGGGGTGGATAGACAAGATCATTTCCATAGGGTTGGTTGAGTCCTGGACAGGAGAGCAAAGATTTGGGGGTGAGAGGGGAAAGACTTAGAGGGAATTTGTGGATAGGC
The DNA here is from genome assembly GCF_047496795.1 of Chiloscyllium punctatum. Lineage (NCBI taxonomy): Eukaryota > Metazoa > Chordata > Chondrichthyes > Orectolobiformes > Hemiscylliidae > Chiloscyllium > Chiloscyllium punctatum. The sequence continues at coordinate 32,797,175 of NC_092772.1, forward strand.
TTTTGGCGTGCTTCAGGGCCTCACTGGGCAAGGGTGACATTCCCACGGACATGGCTCAAGACTGTCCTGAAGTGGGGGAGGAGCGTCCGGGAAGGTGTGGAGCACCTGGAGACTTGCCGTCGGGAAAGAAAAATGGAAGCCAGGACTGCCGCACCAAAGCCCCGCCACCCCTTTCGGTGACCACCACCTGCCCAAGTGTAACATTGGTTAGCCACAGCAGCCACCGATGGACTCACCCTGTGAGTGGAAGAGAGTCATCCTCATCTGCGAGGGACTGCCGATGATATGGAGCACCAAACAGTACAATGCAGTACAGACTCTTCGGCCCTCGATGTTGTGCCGACCTTTTATCCTACTCTAAGATCAAATGAACTTAATACCCTTCATTTCACTTCATCCATGTGTCTATCCAAGAGTGGCTTAAATGTTCCTACTGTATCTGAGTCTACTACCACCACTAGCAGTGCATTCCATGCACCCACCACTCTCTGTGTAAAGAACCTACCTACATCTCCAATCACCTTAAAATTATGCCCCCCTCATGAAAGCTATTTCCGCCCTGGGAAAAAAGTCTCTGACTATCCACTCTATCTCTGCCTCTCATCATCTTATACACCTCTATCACATCACCTCTCATCCTTCTTCACTCCAATGTGAAAAGCCCTAGCTCCCTCAACCTTTCTTCATCAGACATGCCCCCCAATCCAGGCAGCATCCTGGTAAATCTCCTTTGCACCCTCTCTAAAGCTTCCATATCCTTTCTATAATGAGGCGACCAGGACTGAACACAATATTCCAAGTGAATGTTGATTATTTTTGCACACCTCACTGAACTGTCTGCATTTCTGCTTTTCAAATGCCTGTTGGCTGTTTAGAAGCTTATAAAACATTCCAAAGTGTAACTTCTTCCTTTTTATTACTCAGCTGTCGCCAGAAAGTCTCATTTGATGACCCTTGGAGTATTGCGTCCAGTTCTGGTCACCACATTATTGGAAGGATGTGGACACTTTGGAAAGGGTGCAGAGGAGATTTGCGAGGATGCTGTCTGGTATGGAGGGAAGGTCTTATGAGGAAAGGCTGACGGACCCGAGGCTCTTTTTATTGGAGAGAAGAAGGTGGAGAGGTGACTTAATTGAGACATATCAGATAATCAGAGGGTTAGACAGGGTGGACAGGGAGAGGCTTTTTCCTCAGGTGGTGATGGCTAGCATGAGGGGATGTAGCTTTAAATTGAGGGGTGATAGATATAGAACAGATGACCTAGGTAGTTTCTTTACTCAGAGAGTAGTAGAACGCAATGCCTGCAACAGTTGTAGACTCGCCAACTTTAAGGTCATTGGATAAACATATGGGTGAAAATGGAATAATGTAGGAGAGATGGGCTTCAGATTGGTTCCACAGGTCAGCGCAACATCGAGGGCCGAAGGGCCTGTACTGCGCTGGAATGTTCTATGTTCAATATCATCCCTCCTTGCTGCATTTCTCTCTCCTTAAGTAATAATGAGACATCACCTCCCCTTTCATACCTTCTCCTGTTCTGCCTGAAGATCCTGTACCTGGAAATTTGAGTTCTGATCCTCCCTCAACCACATTACTGTGATGGAAACAACACTGCAATTCCACATGCCAAACCATGCCCTTAACCCATGTCTTACCACTAAAGTAAAACCATGCCTTGAGGCTCATCGTGGCTGAACTCCCTCTGCCTTGGCTCCTTTTCCAAGCAATGCTGTTCCAGCATTGAACTAACACTCCTTGCCTCTGCTGAACTCATTTGTAAACACTTCCCAACAGCACGAGTCTTTGTGCAAGGATGTGAGTGCCAGTCTGGTTCAGATGCAGACCATTCCCTTGTAGTGGTCCTTGAGTCTAAACCCCTCCCTCATGAGTCATACCTTTATCTGTCTTATGTCTTATTTTTGCTGTCCTGGCTGTCTTTTTTTCTTAGGTTGGAGGTTTGGAGTCTTGGCAAGTTGCTGTGCTGCTACTGACTGTCAGCGCTGAAGGTGGTGGCTAGGACATCAGTCAAGCAGGCTGCTTTGTCATGGATGGTGTAAAGAAGGTCTTACTCGACATGGATATGAATATCATTGACCAATAACTAAGGATGGTTAGGCCTAGAATGCTAACCTGACAACCTCTTGCAATCTTGGTTTGAGACGATTAACAATCAACTGATTAGGTCGTACCTGTGAAGAGAGAGAAACGAGGTAAATATTTCTGCTGATTGTCCATTTCATCGTCTCAGTTTATGCTATAGCAGCCAGTATTTGGTGAATATTGTAAAATTCAGGTATGCACTCAGTTCCAAGGACGTCATATTTGACCATATTCCAAGCCATTAGTGACATTCAATTCTGCCTAGCAACAGAGCAGAGCCTGTTGTGTGGGTTATAACAGGTCACTGAAGGGGTGGTCCCTTGATATGGACCAGAACGAACCCCCTTCAAATATATCAAGGGGATAGCTGAGAGCCGAAGTTTTATCTTATTTAAAGGTAAGTGTAAGGTGTTGTGTTGCAGTTGTATAAGACTCTGGTGCGGCCTCATCTGGAGTATTGTGTGCAGTTTTGGTCGCTATACTATAGGAAGGATGTGGAGGCACTGGAATGGGTGCAGAGGAGGTTTACCAGGATGTTGCCTGGTATGGTAGGAAGATCGTATGAGGAAAGGCTGAGACACTTGGGGCTGTTTTCTTTGGAGAAAAGAATGTTTAGGGGAGATTTGATTGAGGTGTACAAGATGATTAGGGGTTTAGATAGGGTTGACAGTGAGAACCTTTTTCCACGTATGGAGTCAGCTGTTACTAGGGGACACAGCTTTAAATTAAGGGGAGGTTGGTATAGGACAGATGTTAGGGGTAGATTCTTTACTCAGCGGGTTGTGAGTTCATGGAATGCCCTGCCAGTAGCAGTAGTGGACTCTCCCTCTTTATGGTCATTCAAGCGGGCATTGGATAAGCATATGGAGGTTATTGGGCTAGTGTAGGTTAGGTGGGCTTCGGTTGGCGCAACATCGAGGGCCGAAGGGCCTGTACTGCGCTGTATTTTTCTATGTTTCTATGTTCTATGTGATTCCATTGATCACACGACTCAGCTTGAGGCAAAACACACTATTTTTCCCATACAATATGTATGTTGGTTTGCCTTTTCTATTCACTTAGCTTCTGAAATAGTACTACGTCATGCAGCAACTCTTCATGTTTGCTTGTACACATTGTACTATCCTAATGTGGCACACCCGTGGTCCAGCACCTACAACATGGTTCGAATTCTGGTCTACGTAGAGTTGTTGTTGTTTGGGTCGCAAGTCATGGAGAGGGAATTTCCAGATTCCATCATCCGTTATTTTCGTGAAACACTTTCTTTTTTTGAATCTGGCCTAACTCAAATCATACTTGATGGAGCCTTCAATAAAATGATTTATTTTGCGGGTCACAGCTGGGCGGAGGAGGCAATAAAATGAAATGCTTCAACCTCAACTCGGCAAAGAAGGTTAGCTCTGAATATAACGGCAGGTCGATCAGATGGGCCAATGGGCCAAGGCATGGCAGATGGAGTATAATCTAGATAAATGAGCGGTGCTGTATTTTGAGGGCAGGGCTTATGCACTTAATAGTAAGGTCCGAGGGAGTGTTGATGAACAAAGAGAGCTTGGAGCGAAATGTTCATAGTTCCTTGAAAGTGGTGTCGCAGGTAGACAGGGTAGAGAATGTGGCGTTCGTTACACTTGCCTTTACTGGTTAGTGCATTGAGTACAGAGGTTGGGAGGCCACGTTGCAGCTGTATGCGACATTGGTTAGCTCACTTTTGGCAAACTGCATTCAATTCTGGTCTCCCTCTTAGAGGAAAGATATTAGAGTCAGAGAGTCATAGAGTCCGACAGAATGGAGACAGACCCTTTGGCCCAAACTGGTCCATGCTGACCGAAATGTTCATCCATGCTAACCCCATTCCCCAGCACTTGGCCTGATGAAGGGCTCCTGCCTGAACCGTCGATTTTCCTGCTCCTCGCATGCTGCCTGACCTGCTGTACTTTTCCAGCACCACTCTAATCACGACCCCCATACCCTTCTAATCCTTTCCCATCCATGTGTTTGTCTAAAAGCCTTTTAAATGTTGTTAGTGTCAACCATTCCCGCTGGCAGCTCATTCCATAAAGTTGCCCCTCAGGTTCCCTTTTATTCTTTCCCCCATGTGGGCGGCATGGTGGTACAATGGTTTGCACTGCTGCCTCACAGCGCCAGAGGCCCGGGTTCAATTCCCGCCTCAGACGACTGTCTGTGTGGACTTTGCACATTCTCCCTGTGTCTGCGTGGGTTTCCTCCGGGTGCTCCGGTTTCCTCCCACAATCCAAAAATGTGCAGGTTAGGGTGAATTGGCCATGTTAAATTGCCCGTAGTGTTAGGTGTAGGGGAATGGGAATGGGTCTGGGTGGGTTGCTCTTTGGCGGGTCGGATTGGGCCAAAGGCCTGTTTTCACACTGTAAGTAACCTAATCTAACCTTAAACCCTTTAGTCCTCGATTCTCCAACCTTGGGAAAAAGACTGAATGCACTCAGCCTATCCGTGCCCCTCATAATTTCATACCCCTCTTTCAGGTCCCCCCTCAGTCTCCTACGCTTGAGAGAAAAACATCCTCGCTTGTCCAATCTCTCCCTACAACTCAGACCGTTGAGTCCAGGCGACATCCTTGTAAACTCCTTCTGCACTCCTTCCAGTTTAATAACATCCTTCCCACAACAAGGTAACCGAAACTGAACACAATACTCCATGTATCGCCTATCCAATGTCCTGTTTAACTGCAACAGACCTTCCCAACGTCTACACTCACTGCCCTGACTGATGAAGGCCAGTGTGCCAAAAGCTGCCTTCACTGCTCTATCTACCTGGGACTCCACTTTCAGAGAACTGTGAACCTGTTCCACTCCGTTCCTTAAGGCTCTGCCATTCAAGGCAAAACTCCGACCTTGATTTGACTTTCCAAAACAAGGGACCTCATACTTATCTGTATTAAACACCATTTGCTATTTCTCAGCCCACTTCTCCATGCCACAATTTCTGAGAACCTTCCTCACTGTCCATGATACCGGCTATTTTAGTGTCATCAGCAAACTTACTAATCATGCCTTGTACATTGTCATCTATATCAATGATTTGGATGACAAAGAGTACTGGGCCCAGTGCAGACCCCTGAGGCACTCCCCAATTCACAGGCCTCCAGTCCACCAAGCATTCTTCCACGATTACCCGTGCTTCCTACCAACAAGCCAATTTCATCTCCAATTTGAAAGCTCACCTTGGATTCCCCCCCAATCTAACATTCCAGAGCAGCCTACCATGTCAAAGGCCTTACAGGCATGTGGTGTGTTCGCTTTTATTGGTCGAGGGATTGAGTTTTGGATCCACGAGGTCATGTTGCAGCTTTCCAAAACTCTGGTGTGGCTGCACTTGGTGTAATGCGTACAGTTACATTACATTTACACTACATTACACTACATTACTGGTGTGGAAACAGGCCCTTTGGCCCAACAAGTCCACACCGCCCCGCCGAAGCGCAACACACCCGTACCCCTACATTTACCCATTACCTAACACTACGGACAATTTAGCGTGGCCAATTCACCTGACCTGCACATCTTTGGAGTGTGGGAGGAAACCGGAGCACCCGGAGGAAACCCACACAGACACTGGGAGAATGTGCAAACTCCACACAGACAGTCAGTCGCCTGAGACGGGAATTGAACCCAGGTCTCAGGTGCAGTGAGGCAGCAGTGCTAACCACTGTGCCACCGTGCCGCCCACGGAAGGATGTGAAAGTTCTGGAAGGATGTGGAAGCTTTGGAAAGGGTTCAGAGATGATTTACTAGGATGTTGTCTGTTGTGGAGAGAAGGTCTTATGAAGATAGGCTGAGGGACTTGAGGCTATTTTCATTAGAGAGAAGATGTTTGAGAGGTGACTTAATTGAGACATATAAGATAATTGGAGGGTTAGACAGGGTGGACAGGGAGATCCTTTTTCCTTGGATGGTGGTGGGTAGCACATGGACATCGCTTTAAATTGAGGGGTGATAGGTATAGGACTGATGTCAGAGGTATTTTCTTGAATCAGAGAGTAGTAGGGGCATAGAATGCCCTACCACCAACTTTAAGGGCATTTAAATAGATTTAAGTAGATTCACCAACTTTAAGGGCACTTAAATGGTCATTGATTAAACATATGGATGAAAATGGAATGGTGTGGAATAGATAGGCTTCAGATTGGTTCCACAGGTTGGCACAACATCAAGGCCGAAGAGCCTGTACTGCACTGCAATGTTCTATGAACTGCATGTAGATTACGTCTACTACCCTGCCCTCATCAACCTTCTTGGTCACTTCATCAAAGAACTCTAACAAATTTGTGAGGCCTGATCTCCCACTCACAAAGCCAAGCTGACTACTACTAATTAAACCCTGTCTTTCCAAACACATGTATATCTTATCCCTCCGAATCTTCTCAAGTGACTTCTCCACCCCGGATGCTCAGCTTGCTGATCTTTAGTCCCCAGGTTTTGCTTTGCCGCCCTTGAATAATAACACAACACTCACCACTCTCTAGTCTTCCAGGACCTCACCCGTGGCGAACAATGAGGCAAAGATATCACGTCCCACAATTTCCCCCTTCGCCTCTTACAGTGTTCTTGGATCGATCTGGTCAGGACCAAGACATTCCAACACCTCCTCTGCTGTGATGTGGACTGTCCCCAAGATATCACCACGAAATTCCCCAAGATCCCAAGTCTTCATGTCTTTCTCCAGAGTAAACACAGAGGAGAAATATTGACTGGGAACCTTGGCCATCTCTTGCGGTTCTGCACGTACATTTCCAGGCTGGTCCTTGAGGGGCCTATTTTCTCTCCAGTTCTTCTTTTTCTTTTAATATAATTAAAACACCTCTTTAGAACCACCCTCAGCATGCCCCCTTTTCACCTTCCTAACTTCCTTCTTCAGTAAACTCTTGTATTCCCTGTATACCTCCAGAGATTCCCTTAATCCCAGCTACCTGGACCTGAGCTATGCCTCCTCTTTTTCTCTGGTCAAAGCCTCAATATCTCTTGTCATCCAGGGATCCCTATTTCTGCCAACCTTGCCCTTCACCCTCACAGGAATATACAGGCCTTCAACTTGAGCTAACTCACTCCTAAAGGACTTCTAGAGTCATAGAGATGGACAGCACGGAAACAGACCCTTCGGCCAACCCGTCCATGCCGACCAGATATCCCAACCCAATCTAGTCCCACCTGCCAGCACCCGGCCCATATCCCTCCAAACCCTTCCTATTCATATACCCATCCAAATGCCTCTTAAATGTTGCAATTGTACCAGCCTCCACCACATCCTCTGGCAGCTCATTCCATACACGTACCACCCTCTGTGTGAAAAAGTTGCCCCTTAGGTCTCTTTTATGTCTTTCCCATCTCACCCTAAACCTATGCTCTTTAGTTCTGGACTCCCTGACCCCAAGGAAAAAGACTTTTGTCTATTTATCCTATCCATGCCCCTCATAATTTTGTCAAACCTCTATAATGTCACCCCTCAGCCTCCAACGCTCCAGGGAAAACAGCCCCAGCCTGTTCAGCCTCTCCCTGTAGCTCAGATCCTCCAACCCTGGCAACATCCTTGTAAATCTTTTCTGAACCCCTTCAAGTTTCACAACATCTTTCCGATAGGAAGGGGACCAGAATTGCACGCTATATTCCAACAGTGGCCTAACCAATGTCCTGTACAGCTGCAACATGACCTCCCAACTCCTGTACTCAATACTCTGACCAATAAAGGAAAGCATACCAAACGCCTTCTTCACTATCCTACCTAACTACAACTCCACTTTCAAGGAGCTATGAACCTCACTCCAAGGTCTCTTTGTTCAGCAACACTCCCTAGGACCTTACCATTAAGTGTATAAGTCCTGCTAAGATTTGCTTTCCCAAAATGCAGCACCTCGCATTTATCTGAATTAAACTCCATCTGCCATTTCTCAGCCAATTGGCCCATTGGTCCAGATCCTGTTGTAATCTGAGGTAACCCTCTTCGCTGTCCACTACACCTCTAATTTTGGTGTCATCTGCAAACTTACTAACTGTACCTCTTATGCTCGCGTCCAAATCATTTATGTAAATGACAAAAAGTAGAGGGTCCAGCACCTACCCTTGTGGCACTGGTCACAAGCCTCCAGTCTGAAAAACAACCCTCCATCACCACCCTCTGTCTTCTACCTTTGAGCCAGTTCTGTATCCAAATGGCTGGTTCTCCCTGTATTCCATGAAATCTAACCTTGCAAACCAGTCTCCCATGGGGAACCTTGTCGAACGCCTTACTGGAGTTCATATAGATCACATCTACTGCTCTGCCCTCATCAATCTTCTTTGTTACTTCTTCAAAAAACTCAATCAAGTTTGTGAGACATGATTTACCACGCACAAAGCCATGTTGACTATCCCAAATCAGTCCTTGCCTTTCCAAATACATGTACATCCTGTCCCTCAGGATTCCCTCCAACAACTTGCCCTTCACCGAGGTCAGACTCACTGGTCTATAGTTCCCTGGCTTGTCTTTACCACCCTTCTTAAACAGTGGAACCACGTTAGCCAACCTCCAGTCTTCCAGCACCTCACCTGTGACTATCGATGATACAAATATCTCAGCAAGAGGCCCAGCAATCACTTCTCTAGCTTCCCACATAGTTCTCCCACGTACACCTGATCAGGTCCTGGGGATTTATTCACCTTTAACCGTTTCAAGACATCCAGCACTTCCTCCTCTGTTATCTGGACATTTTGCAAGATGTCACCATCTATTGCCCTACAATCTATATCTTCCATATCCTTTTCCACAGTAAATACTGATGCAAAATATTCACTTAGTATCGCCCCCATTTTCTATGGCTCCACAGAAAGGCCACCTTGCTGATCTTTGAGGGGCCCTATTCTCTCCCCAGTTACCCTTTTGTCCTTAATATATTTGTAAAAACCCTTTGGATTCTCCTTAAATCTGTTTGTCAAAGCTATCTCATATCCCCTTTTTGCCCTCCTGATTTCCCTCTTAAGTATACTCCTACTCCCTTTATACTCTTCGAAGGATTCACTCGATCTATCCTGTCTATACCTGACATATGTTTCCTTCTTTTTCTTAACCAAACCCTCAATTTCTTTAGTCATCCAGCATTCCCTATACCTACCAGTCTTCCCTTTCACCCTGACAGGAATATACTTTCTCTGGATTCTTGTTATCTCATTTCTGAAGGCTTCCCATTTTCCAGCCGTCCCTTTACCTGTGAACATCTGCCTCCAATCAGCTTTCAAAGGTTCTTGCTTAATACCGTCAAAATTGGCCTTTCTCCAATTTCGAACTTCCACTTTTAGATCTGGTCTATCCTTTTCCATCACTATTTAAAACAAATAGAATTATGGTTGCTGGCCCCAAAGTGCTCCCCCATTTACACCTCAGTCACCTGCCCTACCTTATTTCCCAAGATTAGGTCAAGTTTTGCACCTTCTCTAGTAGGTACAGTCACATACTGAATCAGAAAATTGTCTTGTACACACTCAAGAAATTCCTCTCCATCGAAACCTTTAACACTATGGCAGTCCCAGTTGATGTTTGGAAAGTTAAAATCCCCTACCATAACCACCCTATTATTCTTCCAGATAGCTGAGATCTCCTTACAAGTTTGTTTCTCAATTTCCCTCTGACTCTTAGAGGGTCTATAATACAATCTCAATAATATGATCATCCCTTTCTTATTTCTCAGTTTCACCCAAATAACTTCCCTGGATGTATTTCCGGGAATATCCTCTCTCAGCACAGCTGTAATGTTATCCCTTATCAAAAATGCCACTCCCCCTCCTCTCTTGCCTCCCTTTCTATCCTTCCTGCAGCATTTGTATCCTGGAACATTTAAGCTGCCAGTCCTGTCAGTCTTCAGGATTCCTGAAGAAGGGCTCATGCCCGAAACGTCGATTCTCCTGCTCCTTGGATGCTGCCCTGACCTGCTGCGCTTTTCCAGCAACACATTTTCAGCTCTGATCTCCAGTATCTGCAGCGCTCACTTTCTCCTGAGTTCATCTGCCTTCCCTGTTAGGCCCCTTGCATTGAAATAAATGCAGTTTAATTTATTCGTCCTACCTTGTCCCTTCTTGCCCTGACTGTTTGTCTCACTTCTGTTCTCAGCTGTACCCGTCTCAGACCGATCTCTTTCCTCTCTATCTCCCTGGGTCCTAACCTCCCCCACCTTACTAGTTTAAATACAAGCAGTTCTGGCAAACTTCCCTGCCAGTATATTAGTCCCCTTCCAATTTAGGTGCAATCCGTCCTTCTTGTACAGGTCACTTCTACCCCAAAAGAGATTCCAATGATCCGGAGATCCATTTGCCCATAAACAAATTCCTCCAATCAACTCCTGCAAGCTCCTGTCTAATTCCACCAAAATACACCTTGCCCTCATTTAGACCTTGAACCTGTAGGCCAGTTTTGTCCAACTCCATGACTATTTTAAAATTCATAGAACTAGAGTCACTGGTTCCAAAGTGCTGCCCCACTGTGTCGTCCGTCATCTGTCCTGTCCCGTTTCCCAAGTTTCTCCCCTTACCCGAATAGGACCCTCTATATACTGCCTAAGGAAACTTTCGGAACACACTTACCAAATTCCACCCCATCTAACCCATAACATTCTGACAGGCCCAGTCTATGTTAGGAACATTAAAATCTCCTACTATAACAACCCTATTGCTCCTGCAAGTCTCCACAGTCTCCCTGCATATCTGTTCCTCTAATTCCCATTGACTATTTGGGGGCCTATCGTCCAACCCCGATAATGTTTTTATTCCCCGATAACCTTTTTATTCCTTTGCTCCATCCACAAAGCCTCACCAGAAGATCCTTGAGTTATTTCTTCTCTGACTACTGCTGAAGTGATACTCGCCTTAATCAAAAAATCAAACTCTCCTTCCCCTCCTTCCATCACGTCTGTCCTGCCAAAAACATCTGTACCTTGGCACATTGAGCTGCTCGTCCTTCCCCTCTCTTAGCCATGTTTCTGTAATAGCTATAATACCCCAGTACCATGTGCCTATTCACACCCTGCATTCATTGCCCTTACCTATCAGCCCTCATGCATTGAAATAAATGCAATTTAGTGCAACAGGCAGTCCTTGCTCCCTGTCTTGTTCCAGCCTAACCTATCTCTTTGACTTCCTTTTTTTGATTACTGTATCTCCTTTGAGCCTTGTGTTTGCCTCCCTTCTGTTGAGCATCCTATCTCCCTGCCAATCTCGTTTCAAACCTCCTTTGCAACACTGGCAAATATGGCTGCCAAGGTATTGGTTCAGTTCAGGCGCAACATATACCTCTTTAACAAGGCACCTCAGTCCCAGAAAAGATCCTAAGGATCTAAAAATCTGAATCCCTGTCCCCTGCACCAATCCTTTTGCCATCTGCCATATCATCCCGTGCTTACCCTCATATTGTGAAACTGAAAAGGGTTCAGAAAAGACTTATCAGGATGTGCCAGGTTGGTGGGTTTGAGGTGTAGGGAGAGGCTGAATAGGCTGGAGCGTTGGAGTTTGAGGGGTGATCTGTTAGCCTCCTACGAAGTTATTAACTTTTTGAAATTTATCAAATCAGAGGGGGCATGAATAGGGTGAATGGTCAGGTCTTTTCCCCAGGGTAGGGGATTCCAAGTCTAGAGGGCATAGATTTAAGGTGGGAGGGGCAAGATTTGAAAGGCGGGTAATTGTAGGATCAAAGCATAGTCATCATTTGAGATTAGGATTGACTAAAACTTGGTTTTCAAGTTTTACAGTGGCTTCTAATCGCTCTTTACTTCGTGCCACAGTTCGATAGTTAAAGTTTAACTGTCAATATGTCTGCAGTTTGAGTAGCTGCAAAGGTGAGACCTATCAGGATTGCTGTGATGGAATAGTTGAACGAGTTATAAGGATACACTGCGTATCTGCGGTTTCTGTCATGACATTGACGAAAGTAAATCTCCAGCGATGGTGGATATAGCAAGGTCGCTGGGCTAGTATTCAGCGATTACTAGATTAGTGGTGCTGGAAGAGCACAGCAGTTCAGGCAGCATCCAACGAGCAGCAAAATCGACGTTTTGGGCAAAAGCCCTCCATATTCAGCGATCCCAGCTAATGCTTTTAGGAACATGTGTTCAGATTATACCACAATGAGAAATCTAAATTTGATCTATAAATCTCAAATGAAAGCTAGATCCAATGACGATGACCCACAACAAGTGTAATTGTTGCAGACTGCTGAGTGGACCTCTCAAATGTCAAATTTAATGTTGATGTTGCTTTCGTACACCTCCTGTGCAGCCATAACGTTGGACACCTCGCTCTGTTTAATCACACTGTAATTTTTATGTCCTTGTTTGTTATGACCTGTATTCCAAGTGAAAAACCTTTCACTGCACTTTGGTACGTGCGACAACAATAATCAAATCAAATCAAAAAATAATCTAGTCACAGTTGAAGCGCCCGAAGACTGGAGGTTGGCAAATGTGGTGCCACTGTAAAGAAGGGTGGTAAGGACAAGTCAGGGAACTATAGACCAGTGAGCCTGACTTCTGTGGTGGGCAAGTTATTGGAGGGAATCCTGAGGGAAAGGATGCACATGTATTTGGAAAGGCAAGGACTGATTAGGGATAGTCAACATGTCTTTATGCGTGGGAAATCATGTCTCACAAACTTGATTGAGTTTTTTGAAGAAGTAACAAAGAAGATTGATGAGGGCAGAGCCAGTAGACGTGATCTACATGGACTTCAGTAAGGCGTTCGACAAGGTTCCCCATGGGAGACTGGTTAGCAAGGTTAGATCTCATGGAATACAGGGAGAACTAGCCATTTGGATACAGAACTGGCTCAAAGGTAGAAGACAGAGGGTGGTGGTGGAGGGCTGTTTTTCAGACTGGAGGCCTGTGACCAGTGGAGTCCCACAAGGATCGGTGCTGGGCCCTCTACTTTTTGTCATTTACATAAATGATTTGGACGCGAGCATAAGAGGTACGGTTAGTAAGTTTGCAGATCACACCAAAATTGGAGGTGTAGTGGACAGCGAAGAGGGTTACCTCAGATTACAACAGGATCTGGACCAGATGGGCCAATTGGCTGAGAAGTGGCAGATGGAGTTTAATTCAGATAAATGTGAGGTGCTGCATTTTGGGAAAGCAAATCTTAGCAGGACTTATACACTTAAAGGTAAGGTCCTAGGGAGTGTTGCTGAACAAAGAGACCTTGGAGTGCAGGTTCATAGCTCCTTGAAAGTGGAGTTGTAGTTAGGAAGGATAGTGAAGAAGGCGTTTGGTATGCTTTCCTTTACTGGTCAGAGTATTGAGTACAGGAGTTGGGAGATCATGTTGCAGCTGTACAGGACATTGGTTAGGCCGCTGTTGGAATATTGCGTGCAATTCTGGTCTCGTTCCTATCAGAAAGATGTTGTGAAACTTGAAAGGGTTCAGAAAAGATTTACAAGGATGTTGCCAGGGTTGGAGGATCTGAGCTAAGGGAGAAGCTGAATAGGCTGGGGCTATTTTCTCTGGAGCGTCAGAGGCTGAGGGGTGACCTTATAGAGGTTTATAAAATTATGAGGGACATGGATAGGGTAAATAGACAAAAGTCTTTTCCCTGAGGTCAGGGAGTCCAGAACTAAAGGGCATAGGTTTAAGGTGAGATGGGAAAGACATAAAAGAGACCTAAGGGACAACTTTTTCACGCAGAGGGTGGTACGTGTTTGGAATGAGCTGCCAGAGGATGTGGTGGAGTCTGGTACAATTGCAACATTTAAGAGGCATTTGGATGGGTATATGAATAGGAAGGGTTTGGAGGGATATGGGCCGGGTGCTGGCAGGTGGGACTAGATTGGGTTGGGATATCTGGTCGGCCTGGACGAGTTGGACCGAAGGGTCTGTTTCCATGTTGTACATCTCTATGATTCTATCTTCATCAGGTCTGGCCCTTATGTGACTCCAGATCCACGGCACTGTCTCTTAACAACCTTCTGAAATTAACTTCCAAGGATCTCTGTTCATATGCTGTTAAGAATGTTAATAAATGTTGGCATTGCTCGTGACACCCATATCCCACGAGGCAGGGGAGAAATGTCCATGCCTTAATTATTTATCATAATTAATCTTAATTTTCTGATCATGCAGAAATTGTCTTCAACTGAGCCTAGTTTGATATTGGAGCCAAACACTTATTTCTCTCCTTAGATGTTGCTAGAACTGCTGAGCGTTTCTAATAATTTCTGCTTTTGTTTAAGAGCTTGAGATATGTGCAGTGAAAACTGCCATGAGTTAGTCTGAAAAGATACCTGAACACACACACTTTCTATTGCAATTTGACAGAATTACAGCACGATTTTCCAGTCACCTTACATAAGCACACCAGTGTTGTACATCCAGCTTTTAATACAGTTAGGGAATATTAAAATAATAGCGCAGCCAAAATGAGATAACTAATGTCATTAGTTATCTCATTTTGGCTGTGCTATTATTTTAATATTCCCTAACTGTATTAAAAGCTGGATGTATAACGCTGGTGTGCTTGTGTGAGGCGAGTGGAAAATGGTGAACTATCGTCGGAAATAGTGAACTATTGTCAGATTACAAAACAGGAGCTTGTCACTAATTCCCTCAACTGTTTCCATTATCTGATCGATACCTCAATTAATTTAATGACTGTTAATCAGTGTACTGTGCTGCTTTTAATGAACTTAACTTCCGATATGAAGACAGAGAACCACAATGTGTATGTGCTCAAAACACCTACATTTCCATCTGTCAATGAAAACAATTCAACTTGATGCAATGCAAAAGGAGTCCTGAATGGATAAGAATAATTCAAAATGGTTGACCTTGTTCATATCATTGATTGTTGAGAGAGATAGTGCCTGATTTCAAATTAATGGGAAAATCGAAGTCTGGAGCACGCAAATCTGATTCTAATGGAGAGCTTTCTTCTAAGCTGTTAACAAAATCCACTGCTTTGCAAACTGCAAAGCCTGGGTCACTGTGTTAACTCGTCTTGACAAACCCTAATGTCGATTAAACACTAGACTCAATCTTGAAACATTTTTCCTGGAATATTTGCTGTATTAGAGCTATGCGAATGCTATATTTTCAAATATCGAGTTATTTGACATGGTATGCATGTTATAGCAAAGAATTACTGCCTTTATTTGGCCAACTTTTGAATGGCAACATTCCTGATCTTATCTGCTTTTCTGTGAAAAAAACATGATTTCTGACGCACTACTTGTGGCCATATGAGAGCTGTCTTGATGCCAATTCATTTTTTCTAGCCTGGTTTTGTTGACGATTACCTTATGTTTGGCCTGTTTGAAGTCACTGTTATGTTTTTTGGCTCAAGAAAGAGGGGGGTGATGACTAAAGGCGTGGTGAAAATATCTGGTAGTCTTGAGGGCTAGTATGGTAGATGGAGCGAAGAGAATTGTTCAAAGAGTCAGATTGAGGTATCCAGGATGCACATTCCATTGAATACAATGAAATAGCTTTCAGTTATGTCTCGAAAACTATATTAACATAGTCTTGCAGGACCATCGTCAGATATCTTGCATTGAGGTCTTTTTCTAGGGTGGAGGAATCCAAACTAGAGGACTTAGGTTTAAGGTGAGGAGAAAGATTGAACAAGGATCTATGGGGTAAGTATTTTGCACAACGCGTGGTGCATATATGGAACGAGTTGCAAGAGGAAGTGATGGAGGTGGAGGTGGAGGTGGAGGTGGAGGTGGAGGAGGAGGTGGAGGAGGAGGAGGAGGAAGAGGAAGAGGAAGAGGAAGAGGAGGAGGAGGAAGAGGAAGAGGAAGAGGAGGAGGAAGAGGAAGAGGAAGAGGAAGAGGAGGAGGAGGAGGAAGAGGAAGAGGAAGAGGAAGAGGAGGAGGAGGAGGAAGAGGAAGAGG
This sequence comes from Chiloscyllium punctatum, assembly GCF_047496795.1. Classification (NCBI taxonomy): domain Eukaryota; kingdom Metazoa; phylum Chordata; class Chondrichthyes; order Orectolobiformes; family Hemiscylliidae; genus Chiloscyllium; species Chiloscyllium punctatum. Next base: position 32,813,144 of record NC_092772.1, read on the forward strand.
AAGAGGAAGAGGAAGAGGTGGAGGAGGTGGGAGGTGGGAGGTGGAGGTGGGTACAATTACAATGTTTAAAAGGCATTTGAAGGGGTATATCCATAGGAAGGGTTGAGCGGAATATGGGCCAAATGCAGGCAAAAGGGGACGACACCAGATTGGGATGTTTGGTTAATGTGAACAAGTTGAACAGAGGAGTTTGTGTCCATGCAGCATGACTATAACTCCACAGTTAAAATACAAACACAAGAAAGAGTTTGTACAACTTTAACTCCATTAGAAAACTTAACGGAATAACATATTATTTAACCACTGAACAGCAACTGTTCCAATACAGTAACATCCCATACACACACCCTTGACAAAAGCAAATTCAGTAAAACAGATTGTCTCATATACATTTCTCTACTGCAAGAGAAAAGGACACCAACAGTAACTTTGGCAGAGAACGAGAACTCCAGCTTTTTGCTATTGTCGAGAGAGATGTAACAGTTTCTGCAGCGAGCTTCAAAAATAAACTACTGAAAGCTAAATTCAAACCTGGTTCTGCGGGAGCCTGACTCCACCCATTCATACTGCTTGCATTGTTCCAACATTAAAAGAATACCCCAAGGCCTCACGAGCTCTTTACTGGCTTGGACAAAGCAACTCATCTATGGTTCAGAACCTCACTTCGAAAAAAAACACCAGGACAAAACACACCTCTTAAAGCCATAGTATTGTCACAAACTGAAGAGTTCAAAGGTGACAGGTAGAGAGACTGGAAGTGAGCATATGTGAAAAAGAGTAGACTGTGATTAGCTGTGCTGCCAAAAGCTACTGAACTACATGAATTCAGTGTAGTTGGGACTCAGGAAGTCCTAATAGCTATTAAGTCTGAGCACAATTATATCTAACTGAACCACGTTGGTGCTGTGAAACTGGGGCTCATGGTATTCCCAGGGTCGTTGAACAGCCTGTGCAGTGAGAGCAGTCCTGGGAACTCTGAAAATCAGAAGCCGCGAAACGTTCAGTGCAGCAGAATGTGTTATTGAACAACCACAGGCAGCATTTGCTTTGTCCAACTGAACATGAGAGAAGGAGAGACAAACACAGTGACAGTACCAACTTGGTGGACCTAGCTATTTGAAAAGGAGTTGGGAACTATACCTGTAAGTGTAACCATGGGACTATGAGTCATGGGTGACTTTTGAGAGGTTTCATGACGAGGTGGTTGAAAGTAGCATAATCTTTTTTTGAATTAAAAAAAAAATTCATGGCCCACAGAAATTTGTTTGAGTTCCTTTACTTTTTGATGCATGCCATGGGAAGTTCGACCATTGTTTGTCAGGTTTACTTCAGGTTAATTCTGGATGCTGGACTATGTATATACATACAGTAAGACTTTATGACTACTCTAATTTTGTAAAGTTTTTTGTCATTTGTCCAAAGCTGTGGAACCTTGTGGTTTTAATCTCTTATCAAGAGCACAGACCTCAAGAGCACAGACCTCACACTTCGTCTACTTTAAAACGAAAAATTCTGGTCCCTCACCCGATAATACATAATTTGGCGATCTGATTCGCATCTTTTCATCAGAGTATAGAAAAATTAGAGAACTACAATCGGTTTTGAGTCTGTTAAAGGATGTCTTATTGATTGAACAATAGATGTGCGAGTCCTCATGACTCAAAACCAATAGCGATGTCAATGAAAAGAAACAAAGGGATGCGCCAACTGTCTGAAACAGATCGGCTACTTTCCAGTCAAAATGTAGCCAAAAACATTGGTCAGAAATAGTAGCCTGAAAGTCTTGAACTCAAAGTTGAGTTTCAAAAGTTGAAAGTATTTAATCACAGGAACAGTGCAGCAGGCTGAGGACAGAGACATCAGCATCAGAGCAAATCAGATAATTCAAATGACAGACCAGTAGCATAAAAGGGCAGGTATCATACCTCCCACAATTGCATGGAAAGCTGCCATGAGGTCAAGTTATTTGAGTGACTGGAGTCAACCAGAGGAAATGGTCCCTTCAGAAGGCAGTGGAAGAGAAAGAAGTGCAGGTGACTCCAAAACTAGTGGTATAGTGGACAGCAAAGTAGGCTACCTCAGAGCACAATAGGACTTTGATCAGATGGGCCAGCGAGTTGCAGATGGATTTAAATTTAGGTAAACATGAGGTGCTGCATTTCAGTAGGGAAATCAGGGCTGGTGGGTAAGGTCCTGAAAAGTGTCACTGAACAGAGACCTTGGAGTGCAGGCTCAGAGTTCCTTGAAAGTGGAATTGAATGTAGATGGTAGAGAAGGCGGCGTTTAGTACACTTGTCTTTACTGATCAGTACATTGAGTATAAGAGTTGTGGCTCAAACTCACCAGTATCCTGTACAGCCCAACATGACCTCTCAGCTCCTACAGTCAGTCAGTCAGTCAATGTACTGACCAATGAAGCGAAGTTTATCAAACGCCTTCTTCACTACCCTGTCGACCACTTTCAAGGAATTATGTACCTGCGCCCTTTGACCTCTTTGCTCGGCAACATTCCTGAGGGCCCTGCCATTAACGTTATGACTCCAGCCCTGCTTTGCCTTATCAAAATGCCACGCCTCATATTATTCTCCACCATCACCACTCCCTCCGTCCCCCAACCCATTCCTACTCTTTCACCCTACATCACTCATTTATTCCTATCGTTACCTCTCTCTCCAACTAACCCTGCCCATTCCCTGTTCCCCTCGATTCTTCCTGCCCTTTCCCATAATTCTGTCTCCTCATTCTACCATCCCCTTCCTCCTATTCTCCCTTACTACATTCTTCACCTTCACCCACCATCCATTCTCCCCCACTGACTCTTCACAACCCCCATTCGCCCTCACCACCCTTTTTGGTTGCCCCTTCCCCACTCATTCTCTCTCCTCACACCCCTACTTTTCCTCAAACTCTCCCCCATTCCGTCTTACCACGTCCAGCAACACTTTCCCAATCCCCACCTTCCTTTCATTCCACCCCTCCCGTTCAATCCTTCTAAAACCATTCTCTCCCTCGAAATCCCACACAAAACTTATTCCTCATGCCCAATCTCTACATCTACCTCCAAATCATCCATTCTCTTACTCCATTTACCTCCCTCACTCTCTACCACGCACACCCGGCTCCCTCGCCTCATCCTCTACACTCCCCCTCCCCCAACCACCGGCTCCCTTGCCTCAACCTCTACCCCCCCCCCCCCCCCCCCACAGCGCTCCCTCGCCCCCCCAGCTCCCTCGCCCAAACCTCCCTCACCTCAACCCATTCCCCTCTCGCCTCAACCCCAACCCGCCAACTCAATGCCAATTGCCAAACACCCCGCACCCCAACCCACAAACCCCAAACCCCCCTCAACTCAACCCCAACCCCCCTAAAACCCACCTCACCGCAACCCCGACACCCCCCTCACCGCAACCTCTCCTCACCTCAAACCCCGACACCCCCCTCACCTCAACCCCGGCACCCCCCACACCTAAACCCCAACATCCCCCTCACCTCAACCCCGACAACGCCCCTCACCTCAACCCTGACACACCACCTCACCTCAACCCCGACACCCCCCCCCTCGCCTCACCCCACCCCCCTTTGCTTCAACCCTGACACCCACACCTCGGCTCAACCCCGACACTCCCCCACCTCGAACCCCCCTCACCTCGACCCCGACACCCCCCCACCTCGAACCCCCCCTCACCTCGACCCCGACACCCCCCACCTCGAACCCCCCTCACCTCGACCCCGACACCCCCCCCACCTCGAACCCCCCTCACCTCGACACCCACCTCGACCCCCCCTCACCTCGACCCTGACACCCCCCCACCTCGACCCCCCCTCACCTCGACCCGACACCCCCCACCTCTATCCCAAACCCCCCCACCTCGACCCGACACCCCCACCTCGAACCCCCCTCACCTCGACCCCGACACCCCCCCACCTCGAACCCCCCTCACCTCGACACCCACCTCGACCCCCCCTCACTCGACCCTGACACCCCCCCACCCTCGACCCCCTCACCTCGACCCCGACACCCCCCATCTCTACCCCACATCCCCCCGCCAACTCGACCCCCCCTCACCTCGACCCCAACACCCCCCACCTCTATCCCAAACCCCCCCACCTCGACCCTGACACCACCCATCTCTACCCCACACCCCCCCAACTCGACCCCCCCTCACCCTCGACCCGACACCCCCCACCTCTATCCCATACCCCCCCACCTCGACCCTGACACCCCTCATCTCTACCCCACACCCCCCCTCACCTCGACACCCCCCACCTCTATCCCATACCCCCCACCCCATCCCTTTCCCTCCTTCCCCACACCCACCCCTTCCCTTCCCCCTTCCCTCCCTTCCCCGCACCCACCCCTCCCCCCTTTCCCTCCCTTCCCCCCACCCCACCCTTCCCTTCCCCTCCCCCCCACCCCACCCCTTCCCTTCCCCTCCCCCCCACCCCTTCCTTCCCCCCCACCCCACCCTTCCCCCCCTTCCCTCCCTCCCCCCCCCCCCACACTTCCCTTCCCCTCCCTCCCCCCCCACCCCACCCCTTCCCCTCCCCCCCCACCCACCCCTTCCCCTCCCTCCCCCCTTCCCCCCCACCCACCCCTTCCCTTCCCCCCCCACCCCCCCCACCCACCCCATCCCCCCTTCCCCTCCCTCCCCCCCTTCCCCTCCCTCCCCCCTCCCCCCCACCCCCACCCCTTCCCTTCCTCCCCCCCCACCCCACCCCTCCCCCCTTCCCCTCCCTCCCCCCTTCCCCTCCCTCCCCCCCCACCCCACCCCTTCCCTTCCCCCTTCCCCTCCTCCCCCCCCTCCCACCCCTCCCCTCCTCCCCCCTCCCACCCCTTCCCTTCCCCCCTTTCCTCCCTTCCCCCCACCCCACCCCCCCTTCCCCTCCCCCCTTTCCTCCCTTCCCCCCACCCCACCCCCCTTCCCCCTTTCCTCCCTTCCCCCCTTTCCCTCCCTTCCCCCCCACCCCACCCTTCCCTTCCCCCCTTTCCCTCCCTTCCCCCCCACCCCACCCCTTCCCTCCCCCCCTTTCCCTCCCTTCCCCCCCACCCACCCCTTCCCTTCCCCCCTTCCCTCCCTTCCCGCCCACCCACCCCTTCCCTTCCCCCCTTTCCCTCCCTTCCCCCCCCCACCCCACCCCTTCCCTTCCCCCTTTCCCTCCCTTCCCCCCCCCCCCCCCCACCCCACCCCTTCCCTTCCCCCCCTTCCCTCCTTCCCCCCCCCACCCCACCCCTTCCCTTCCCCTTTCCCTCCTTCCCCCCCCACACCACCCCTCCCCCCACCCCCACCCCTTCCCCCCCCCCCCACCCCACCCCTTCCCCCTTTCCCTCCCTTCCCCCCACCCCTTCCCCTTTCCCTCCCTTCCCCCCCACCCTTCCCCTCTCTTCCCCCCCACCCCACCCACCCCTCCTTTCCCTCCCTTCCCCCCACCTCTTCACCCCTTCCCCCACCCCTCCACCCCCGACCCACCACTTCCCCCACTCCACCCCACCCCACCCCTTCCCCCCACCCACCCTTTACCCCCTACCTTCCCCCCAACCCACCCCTTCCCCCCACCCCTTCACCCCCCACCTTCCCCCACCCCACCCCCCATCTTCCCCCCACTCCACCCCACCCCTTCCCTTCCCCTCCCTCCCCCCCCACCCCACCCCTTCCCCCCTTCCCCTCCCTCCCCCCCTTCCTTACCCCCTTCCCCTCCCTCCCCCCCCACCCCACCCCTTCCCTTCCCCCTTCCCTCCCTCCCCCCTCCCACCCCTTCCCCTCCCTCCCCCCCTCCACCCCTTCCCTTCCCCCCTTTCCCTCCCTTCCCCCCCCCACCCCCCCCTTCCCCTCCCCCCTTTCCCTCCCTTCCCCCCACCCCACCCCCCTTCCCCCTTTCCCTCCCTTCCCCCCTTTCCCTCCCTTCCCCCCACCCCACCCCTTCCCTTCCCCCCTTTCCCTCCCTTCCCCCCCACCCCACCCCTTTCCCTTCCCCCTTTCCCTCCCTTCCCCCCCAACCCCACCCCTTCCCTTCCCCCCTTTCCCTCCCTTCCCGCCCACCCCACCCCTTCCCTTCCCCCCTTTCCCTCCCTTCCCCCCCCCACCCCACCCCTTCCTTCCCCCTTTCCCTCCCTTCCCCACCCCACCCCACCCCTTCCCTTCCCCCCTTTCCCTCCCTTCCCCCCCCCCCACCCCACCCCTTCCCTTCCCCTTTCCCTCCCTTCCCCCCCCACACCACCCCTCCCCCCCACCCCACCCCTTCCCCCCCCCCACCCCACCCCTTCCCCCCTTTCCCTCCCTTCCCCCCCACCCCTTCCCCTTTCCCTCCCTTCCCCCCCACCCCTTCCCTTTCCCCCTTCCCCTCTCTTCCCCCCCCACCCCACCCACCCCTCCTTTCCCTCCCTTCCCCCCACCTCTTCACCCCACCCCACCCCTTCACCCCCGACCCACCACTTCCCCCCACTCCACCCCACCCCTTCCCCCACCCACCCCTTTACCCCCTACCTTCCCCCCAACCCCACCCCTTCCCCCCACCCCTTCACCCCCCACCTTCCCCCACCCCACCCCCCATCTTCCCCCCACTCCACCCCACCCCACCCCTTCCCCCCACCCACCCCTTTACCCCCTACCTTCCCCCCAACCCACCCCTTCCCCCACCCTTCACCCCCCACCTTCCCCCACCCCACCCCACCCCCCCCATCTTCCCCACCCATCCACCCCCCACCCCACCACTTACCCCCACCTCTTCACCCCACCCCTTCCCTCCCCCCGCCCCCACTACACCCCACCCCTTCCCTTCCCCCGCCCCACTACACCCCACCCCACCCCTTCCCCTGCCCCACTACACCCCACCCCTTCCCCCGCCCCACTATACCACACCCCTTCCCCCACCCCACTATACCCCACCCCTTCCCTTCCCCCGCCCCACTACACCCCACCCCTTCCCCGGCCCACTACACCCCACCCCTTCCCTTCCCCGCCCCACTACACCCCGTCCCTTCCCTTCCCCGCCCCACTACACCCCGTCCCTTCCCTTCCCCCGCCCCTTCTCTTCCCCCGCCCCACTATACCCCGCCCCTTCCCTTCCCCCGCCCCACTACCCCCCGCCCCACTACACCCCGCCCCTTCCCTTTCCCCGCCCACTACACCCCGTCCCTTCCCTTCCCCCGCCCCACTATACCCCACCCCTTCCCTTTCCCTCTCTTCCCCCCCCACCCCACCCACCCCTCCTTTCCCTCCCTTCCCCCACCTCTTCACCCCTTCCCCCACCCCTTCACCCCCGACCCACCACTTCCCCCCACTCCACCCCACCCCACCCCTTCCCCCCCACCACCCCTTTACCCCCTACCTTCCCCCCAACCCACCCCTTCCCCCCCACCCCCTTCACCCCCCACCTTCCCCCACCCCACCCCCCCCATCTTCCCCCACCCATCCACCCCCCCACCCCTTACCCCCACCTCTTCACCCCACCCCTTCCCTCCCCCCGCCCCACTACACCCCACCCCTTCCCTTCCCCCACCCCACTACACCCCACCCCTTCCCTTCCCCCACCCCACTATACCCCACCCCTTCCCTTCCCCCACCCCACTATACCCCACCCCTTCCCCCACCCCACTATACCCCACCCCTTCCCTTCCCCCGCCCCACTACACCCCACCCCTTCCCCTGCCCCACTACACCCCACCCCTTCCCCGCCCCACTATACCACACCCCTTCCCCCACCCCACTATACCCCACCCCTTCCCTTCCCCCGCCCCACTACACCCCACCCCTTCCCCGCCCCACTACACCCCACCCCTTCCCCGCCCCACTACACCCCACCCCTTCCCTTCCCCGCCCCACTACACCCCGTCCCTTCCCTTCCCCGCCCCACTACACCCCGTCCCTTCCCTTCCCCCGCCCCTTCTCTTCCCCCGCCCCCACTATACCCCGCCCCTTCCCTTCCCCCGCCCCACTACCCCCCGCCCCACTACACCCCGCCCCTTCCCTTTCCCCGCCCCACTACACCCCGCCCCTTCCCCTTCCCCTCCCCCCGCCCCACTATACCCCACCCCTTCCCTTCCCCCCGCCCCATTACACCCCACCCCTTCCCTTCCCCCGCCCCATTACACTCCACCCCTTCCCTTCCCCCGCCCCATTACACTCCATCCCTTCCCTTCCCCCGCCCCATTACACTCCACCCCTTCCCTTCCCCCGCCCCATTACACTCCACCCCTTCCCTTCCCCCGCCCCATTACACTCCACCCCTTCCCTCGCCCCATTACACTCCACCCCTTCCCCCGCCCCATTATACCCCACCCCTTCCCTTCCCCCGCCCCATTATACCCCACCCCTTCCCTTCCCCCGCCCCATTATACCCCACCCCTTCCCTTCCCCCGCCCCACTACACCCCACCCCTCCCCCACCCCCCTTGAACTTTGACCGGGGGTGTGTGGGGAGGGGAGGGGAGGGTGGACTAGACGTCACAGAGGCGATGACCTCATAGATAACACCCTCCTCCTCGCCGTGACGGGTCAGCGCATGCGCGGAGGCCTCCTCCCCTCCCACCACCACCACCACCCCCACCCCCCAATCTTTCCGGACGCGGTGTTGGGGGGAAGAGCTCGGGCGGTGACGACAAAGGCGTCGGTTGGCGCAGGCGCGAGCCGGGCGGCCGTGGAAAGTGCCAGAAAAAAAGAGGGGAAAGGAGCGTCAACATCGTCGTGTCGTCGTCGTGGTCGAGCGGAGCGATTCCGACGCGGTCCCGCTTTTCTGCGGGTCGGAAGGATCCCGGGATTGTTCATCGCGTTTGGTTTGGTTTGGGTTTTTTTAAAATCCGCCGTCGTGGGCGTCGTTAACCGTAGTTTTTGTTTTGATTTAATTCGGTGCTTGACCGGTTTAGGCCTCAGGCCTCAGGCGAGTGATGGCGGCGGCGGCGGCGGCGGCGGCGGCGGCGGGGCCGTTGAAACGGGCCCGCTGGCAGGAAGAGGACACGCTCGCCTCTTACCGGATGCTGTCCCTGCACCAGATGTTCGAGCTGGTCGGCTCGCAGCTCAGCCGGGCCGACGTCGAGGCGCTCTCCTTCCTGCTGGCCGAGGCCTACCCGCTGCAGCGGGCGCTGCGGGCCGGGGGGGCGGCGGCGACGGAGACCGAGCTGGGCCAGGGCGTCCCCGGACTCCGCGCCCCGGCCCCGGCCCCGGCCCCGGCCTGGGACGAGCCCGGCCGCGGCGGGGGCGGGGGCGGCGTCCGGCTGCTGTTCGAGCTGGAGCGGCGAGGCCTGTGCGACGAGACCAACTTCCGGCACCTGCTGCAGCTCCTCAGGGTCATCAGCCGCCACGACCTGCTGCCCTACGTGGGCTGTAATCGGGGCCGAGCAGGTAAGGAGAGCCCCCCCGGGGGGGGATCCGGTGGCCGAGATGGGGTGGGGGGTTTGGGGGGGGGGGGGGAGAGTTGTGTGGGCCGCCGATGGAGGGGGTTTGTCTCTCTCTCTCTCTCTCGCTTTTCTCTTGGTGTCTGGGGGGCGGGGGGGAGAAAAATGAGGACTGTATCCCTTGTCCCTCGGCGTGGTCTCCTCCACATCTGGATCATTTGAAGACCATCTCTGGGACACCTGCACCCATCAACCCCACCACCCTGTGGCTGAACACTTCAACTTTTTCCCCCTTTCCCCTCCTTCTCCCCCCCCCTTTCCCCTCCTTCTCCCCCCCCTCCTTCTCTCCTCCTTCTTCCCCCCCCCCCTTTCCCCTCCTTCTCTCCCCCCCCCCCCCCTTTCCCCTCCTTCCCCCCCCCCCCCCTCCCCTCCCCTCCTTTTTCTTTTGAGAGTCTTAGGAGAATGGCGGCAGGGTTTATCTATTTAGATTAGATTAGATTACAGTGTGGAAATAGGCCCTTCGGCCCAACAAGTTCACGCCGACCTGCCAAAGCGCAACCCACCCATACCCCTACATCTACCCTTTACCTAACACTACGGGCAATTTAGCGTGGCCAATCCACCTGACCCACACATCTTTGGACTGTGGGAGGAAACCGGAGTACCCGGAGGAAACCCATGCAGACACAGGGAGAATGTGCAAACTCCACACAGTCAGTCGCCTGAGGTGGGAATTGAACCCAGGTCTCTGGCGCAGTGAGACAGCAGTGCTAACCGCCATGCTGCCCTCTCTTCCTTTGGGTGAATCTGAGGGGGGTGGGGGTGTGGCTTCCTCAGGCAGAAAATGTGGAAGGACGGGAAGATTTCTTTTTGGATAATTTTTAGTGGGTGACCAGGATAAAATATAGGTTCTCCTTGCCCCCAACCCCTTGAGTTTTGAGGTTGTTCCAAAAGGCTTGATTTGGCTGGGCGAATATGTAGCAAATGCTGCAGAAAGGGCTTTGTATATTTTACTATGGCAAAAGTTATATGGAAAAGAGAGGATGCTAGCAAATGTCCAATTCCTTGCTTCAGGAGCAAAAAAATACAGGACTAGATCCCCCTTTCCTGTATTTAGGCGTTGGCCCTTAAGATTGGAAATTTGCTTATGTCAGTCAGTGTTTTAAGTAGAGTGACAGAGGGAACCCAGAGGACTACACACAAATTACTCAAACTCTGTAGTACAGAATTGTTGGAGTCGACAATCAAGAATAGGGTAACTGATCAACTGAAATTCAAGGGTCGTTCATGTCTGACAATCCTTAGGACTTTGAAGAGGTGACTGCTTTCTCCACCATCTCTAAGTTGATGGATGTTGAAATGGACTTCTGGAAGGCTTTTAATGAAGTCCGATACAAAGACTGTTGGCCATGGTGGGAGCCAATGGAATTGAGTGCAAATTACAGATGTGTAGAAATTGGTTGAATGACAGGAAACAATTTTGGAATAATGGATGAGTACTCAATTTGGCAGGATGTGACTGTGTCCCACAGGGGTGTGCTGTGCCCTCAAGTATACAATATTCTTATAAAACTTGCATAATGGCATAAAAAGTCAAATTTGCTGACGTCACAGCATATTGATGACAGCATAGAAATACAACAGGATATCGAAAGATTAGGCAAAGCTTAGGCAGATGGATTTTAATAAAAGCCGGTATGAGGTTATCCATTTTGTTTAGTTGCAGTTAAAAATGGATAACCAAAAGGACAGATCAGGATTTGTGCCTTTTAAAAGCAAGTTAAATATGGTGGATGAGATTTTGGAGTTCAGATACAAAACTGTTCAGAATGCCATAGGGCAACTGCAAGAAATAGTCGAACAGGTTAATGGAATGCTGGTTTTTATATCAAGAGAATTGGGGTATAAAGATGCAGCAGTTGTGTTGCAGTTAAACTCTGTTGCGAGCTTATTTGGTACTTTGTGTAGATCTTAGGAAGGATATTTCTTCCTTGGAGGGAGTTCAATGCAGATTTACAGGAATGATATCTGGACTTCAGGGGTTAAGTTATGAGAGGAGGTTAGACAAATTGGGACTTCCTTCTCTGGAATTTTTGAAGTTATGAGGATGACCATGAGGTCTTAAGGATATTAACAAGTAAAGACTGGGTGGAGGTGAGGGGAAACATTTTTTTTGAAGGTTGTGAGAATTTATGGAACTCTAAAGGTTGGGTAGATTCTTGTTAGACTGGGGGATCAAGGGTTATTTGAAAGTAAACCAAATTCAAAACAGCATTATTAACCTTGATCTTATTAAGCAGTGGAACACACTGAGCTTAATGTTTTGTTCAGAACGAGGGTGTTATCTTGTACGCAATTGGACTAGTCTGTGGTGCATATAGTTAGTCACCCAAGGAACTGCACAAAGGTTGGAGATAGTCTCACACCAGTCAGTACTATGATTGTAACAGTGTCCCATTCCCCTTCTCCCTCTCAAACCCTGATCTTTCGACTTCACCTCCTCTCTCTGCAACATTTTCCATTGCAATCTCATTGGGTGGTGGCTGAGACTAAGTGGGCTTTATATGGCATTCTTTGGTTCCTGTAAAGCATCATGCTCTCTAAGTAACATTTTAGTTTAAATTCAAATCCTAATAAAATTGGCACTTGTTATAGTATCTTTCACAGACTGCAATTACTTATTTTTGCTTAATTTGGTCAATTGGTTTATTTAAAGTTCTAAACACTTGTACAGAACAGACTAATCATGAGGTGCATTGTGTTGCATGTTCGTTCTAGTTTCAAATTGTCAAACCTTAAATGCACTGTCATTCCTGTTCAGTGCTCCAACTTTGTCTTGTTTTGAAATTGGAAATTTAAGTGAATACAGTATCCACAGTTTCCAGGCTGGGGAGCTAACAACGTAGCACCACCATTTAGACTTGGCTAATGGTAATCACCCACATGCATTTGCAATGTGCTCACTAGAATTCAGTTTAAAGCTGTCAGGGAGCCAGTTTGAAAAACTGAAAATAGCGTTTTGATTTTTTTAGTCTGTTAAGATTGTAATTCTTATCAAGTGGCTGGAAACTTAACCATGTTTTTAGTAGTGTTTGGACCTGCTGCACCTTTGATAAAGGTATGATTGAAAGCAATGTGCCGGATGAAGCCTTTGGGACAGTCTCCTTCCTCTTGGGTACAGCATTCAACCATACACAATGCTAGGTACATTAACTGTTGTTTGGTTTGCTTTATTCCATTGTTCCTCCATAACGCTACATCTACCTTCTATCTGACTTTTAAAGGTTTTGCATGCAAAATAACAAACTTTTGTCTGACAGATTAGAGAACATCAATGCAAGGGAAGTGAAGAACTGTAAATCAATTCTCAGCACTTGGTAACTCCATGAGTAGGAGAAACAGAAAATGCTTGAAGAGCCATTGAGTACCTGTAACACCAAGGTGTTTAACATTAAAAGATGACCAATCACAGCAGAAGCAAAACATTACCTGCTCATTTGCCAAGGTTAAGGCATTTTCGTGTATAGTTGTCTTATCTGAAAGACCATAAGGAAGGAGGAATATGTCGTGCCACCTGCTGTTGATAAGAAGCCAAACAAAAAACACTGTCTTCAGAGAGGAACTTTGATTGCCAATCAGGAAATTACTTGTTAAATAAGTACTTTGTATCTGTCTTCATAGTAGAGGGAGAGAAAATAGTAGCAGTGCAAGGTCACCTTTATAATTGAGGAACTTGGTGTATTTTTTTAAAGAAGGTACTTCAGACCAATCGGTATCGAGGACCACTTTGTTTACACTGCAAGCTGGAAACAAACTTGGGGGAAGTGCTCCTAATTTAATTATGGCTCAGAAAAGTGCGATTGTTACTCCATTCCTGTGAGACAGGAGTGGAAGAGAAAGTAATTTCGACAAGAAGACATCAGGGGCAAATTAGTTGAGGTTGAGACAAAAGTTAGCTGATTTGTTAGAGTCCCCGTGAGGTTATGTCCAATCTGGTGAATTTATAGTCCATTATCAAAGATTTAATAGCACTTGAAAAACAGTGACTACTGGATAGAGTAAACACCGATTTACAAAAGGGACATCAAGCTTGACAAATCTACTGGAAATCTTCAAGGGACTTGACTTGCAGAGTTGATAAAGGGGAACCTGTGGATGTCTTTTTTTTTGTCTGAGTAGGCTTTCGACACTCTCCCATATAAGAGATTAGTCGGTAAAATTTAAAGTACAGAACAACCTTGATTATTTTGTTCAGATAACTGAACAGAGTTCCCACCAGCCCAGGCTGCCTGCTCTCACTGTGCTTTTATTTAAATTTAATGAAACTTATCGGAGACCTTAAGATCTTGTTTGAATAATCCAAAGTTTGGATAATTGATCTTTTGATAAGAGGTTGTTCTGTATGTGAAATTTGGGATTGCCTATTCCGATGGGCAGAACTGGTTGGCAGACAAGAAAATAAAGATTCGGAATAATTAGGTCTCTTTGGCAATTAGCAGGCAGTCACTAGTAGGGACATTGCTGGTATCAGCACAAGGACCCCAGCTATTGTCAATTTGTATTGATGATTTAGATGAAGGAACTGAATGTAATAACTCCAGGTTTGCAGATGACAAAGCTGGGTGGGAGGGTGAACTGTGGGAAGGTGCTGAGATGTCTCAGTATGATTTGGGCAAGCTAAGTGAGCAAATACATGGCACATGCTGTCTAATGTGGATAAATGTGCTGTTATCCATTTTGGGAGCAAAAGCAGGAAGGCAGATAATTATCTGGCTATAAATTTGAGATGGGAATGTGCAGTGAGATTTGGGTATCCTTCATAACAGCAGTAATTTGGTGAGTAGGATCAGAGCCATTTCGGTTTTCTTCAGAGGTTCCAAGTAACTCAGATGCCATCAATGAAGGATTGAAAGCACTGGATACTGCCAGTGCGATGGGTGTTGACAGTATTTTGGCAATAGTCTTTTGAAGACATGTGCCGCAGAGCTTGCCAACCTGTTTCAGTACAGCTGCAACACTAACATGTACCTGACAGTGTGGAAAATTGCTCAGCTATGTCCTGTACACAAAAAACAGAATAGATCCAAATGAGTCAATTATCATCTCATCAGTCTATTTTTGATAGTCAGTAAGGTGATAGAAGGTGTCAACAACAATGCTATTGCACAGCACACTCAGCAGCACTTGGTTTTGGTTCTGCCAGAGCCACTCAACTCCTGAACACATTACCACCGTGATCCAAACATGGACAAAAGAACTGAACTCCAGACATGAGAAGTCAGCTCTTGTAAAACTTGGTTCACGATTAATCCAGTGAAAATTGCTGGTTGGTGTCAAAACCTAGCACAAAGAATGTGATTGTTGTGGAAGTCAATCCTGTCAATTCCAGGTTATCTCTCCAGGAATTTCTCATGTTAGCATCTCTGTTCAGAGATGTTACTACTATGATGAAACTGTGCGTTTGAGATGCTTTGAGTTCTCCCTGTTTTTATTTTAGAGGCAAGGCAAAAGAATTAAATGGGGAAGGTGTCTGGTCCAGTCCGTTATATCATGCAGTTGTGGAACAGATGAGACTTGAACCCGGCCTCCTGAAACCTTGAGGTAGAGGTACTACCAGTGCACCATCAACCCGTTTTCTCAATTTGGAGGTGCTGGTGTTGGACTGGGGTGGACAAAGTTAGACTAAACCTGGTATTGTGATTTTTAACCATTTCCTCAAATTAGTGTCCTTGGCCCAACTATCTTCACCAGTGACCCCTCCAACATAAGTGGGAATGTTTGTATGTTCAGCACCGTTCGTGACTCTTTTGGATATTGAAGTAGTCAGTGCCGCGATGCCTCAAGACTTTGTCAGTAAAGATACAATTTATTTTCTTTTCAATCCTTTCCTTGCTCAACCATGTCTCCATGACATCAATAATGTTGCATTGCTGTATATTATTTTATTAGATTCACTACAGTGGAGAAACAGGCCCTTCAGCACAACAAGTCCACACCGACATTCCAAAGAGCAACCCACCCAGACCCATTCCCCTACATTCACCCCTGACTCATGTACCTAACACTATGGGCAATTTAGCATGGCCCCTTTACCTAACCTGCACATCTTTGGACTGTGGGAGGAATCCGGAGAGAATCCACGCAAGACACTGGGAGAATGTGCCAACTCAACACAGTAACCGAGGTGGGAATTGAATATGGTTCCTGGTGCTGAGGCAGCAGTGCTGACCACTGAGCCACCGTATTAATCAACACTAAACTCATTTGCTTAATGACCTTGTGTTAAAATAAAAACCAACCAGCCTTGCTGTGCTCCTTCATGTCTTGACTAAATACACTGTGCCTTTCATTGACTTCTCTTTTGTTCTAGACATTGTGTGGAATGGTGTCGCATCGACTGCATGCGGAAATGCAGGTGGCCCTGATGTCAGGGTAAAATCTGAGGATATTTCCCCTCAGCTAGGACCAGACAAAATAGCCTTAAAATAATAGGGTGCCAATTTAAGGCAGGATGAGGAGGGTTGAGACACTTTGGAATTCTTTGCCACGCAAAGCTGTGGGGGCAGAGTCCTCGTATTTAACTATGATTCCTCCACTGATCAAGAATCTAAAACTGATGACAACTGAGTTGCTTATTCTCATCAGTCATGTTTGATTCAAATGAATGACTGAATTAAAGATTTTTGTTCTGTAGCTTCATTTATTTGATGGTGCTTTTGAATGGTGGCACAGGTTCAAGAGGCCAAAGAGTCCACTTCTTCTGTTCTTGTATCTTATGATTTTATTAAGAATCTTCCAAGAGCTATCAATAACAGAAACCCTATGTTTAATAATAAATGAGGTGAACTGGATGAGTCCAGGAGTCAAATAACTAAAGCAGATAAGACAGAGCATGGTAAAGATAAGGGAAATGAGGACATGCAGGAAGGAGCCTTTGTATGTCTAACAATTGCAGGCTTGTAGAGCTGTTGATCATATGACTCCATTTCAGGGCTACAGGAAAGGCACAAAAATATTAAAATTGTTTCCTGGTCATGCTAATCCTTTGGAAATTTTTCTTTAATTGCTTCCTCAGAAAACTACTTCAGAATCCATTCTGGAAAGGTTATACGTTCTCATGCAGTCTTGTATAAAGTGTTTTCAAAATGCTTTCAGAATCTGCACCTGTTCTACTTGCAGATCACAGCACTGTCTGTTTACAAGAAGTAATAGTGTGGAGATCTGCCAGTTGCTTTGTGGGACTTTGTGTAAAAATACAGTTTAGAATTAAGGTTGCTCTTTGTCACTGACACTGTGGAAACATGTTTTTCCTAATTCTATTTGTTTTCTTCTTGCTGTTCCAGTGTCTCCTGAGAGGTCTACTTGCAGAGGTCCTGTGTCAAGAGTTGGAGAGCAGGTGGAAAGCTGTCTAAATTCAGAACGTGCTGTTTCAATGCAGAGCGGTTGGGAACCAGGTAATCTTGAGACTCTTTTCTTTCAGCTTTTCCCTCAGGCTGTGTTTTCTTTGCAGATCGCCTCTAGATTGTACAAGGAATGCACAGGTGCAGAAGCTCAACCTGGCTTTGGTATGTCATGGCTAAGCCTTCCGACCGCAGAGTGTATTGAGCCAGGCCACGAGCCGTCTTCCTCTCCTCCTCTACCCCCACACAAAACCCTCAGGCACTGTCTGTCTCACCAACTTGATCCCATTCCTGAAACTCATCAGGGCTATTTGCATATGCAGCTGATGTGACAACATTCTATACCATGTCCAGAACAAAAGACAAGTCTGGAAGGTACAGTGTAAATAGTCAAGGCATGAAGGACCACAGCAAAGCTGAATGGTTAAGTGAACAAATGAGTTGAGGATTTTGGTAAACACATAGCAATGTGACATTATTGCTGTTGCAGACACGTGGTTGAGCATGGAAGCTCAATATTGAGGTGTGGAATCATCCGATGAGTCAAGGGGTGTAAAAGAGGTGGTGTCACAATTTTGAACAGTTGTTTGCTGTGATCAGGAGGAATGGGGAAAAAAAAGTCAAATCTGTACTAAGTACACAAAGGGGCAATCATAGAGTCATAGA
This sequence comes from Chiloscyllium punctatum, assembly GCF_047496795.1. Taxonomy (NCBI): domain Eukaryota; kingdom Metazoa; phylum Chordata; class Chondrichthyes; order Orectolobiformes; family Hemiscylliidae; genus Chiloscyllium; species Chiloscyllium punctatum. The sequence continues at coordinate 32,830,537 of NC_092772.1, forward strand.
GATGTACAGCACAGAAACAGAGCCTTCGGTCCAACCCGTCCATGCTGACCCAGATATCCCAACCCAATGTAGTCCCACCTGCCAGCACCCAGCCCATATCCCTCAACCCTTCCTATTTATATACCCATCCAAATGCCTCTTAAATGTTGCAATTGTACCAGCCTCCACCACATCCTCTGGCAGCTCATTCCATACACGTACCACCATCTGCATGAAAAAGTTGCCCCTTAGGTCTCTTTTATATCTTTCCCATCTCACCCTAAACCTATGCCCTCTAGTTCTGGACTCCCTGACCCCAGGGAGAAGACTGAGTCTATTTAACTTATCCATGCCCCTCATAATTTTGTAAACCTCTATAAGGTCACCCTTCAGCCTCTGACGCTCCAGGGAAAACAGCCCCAGCTTGTTCAGCCTCTCCCTGTAGCTCAGATCCTCCAACCCTGGCAACATCCTTGTACATCTTTTCTGAACCCTTTTAAGTTTCACATCATCTTTTTGATAATCACATTGTTAGGGTCTGCAGTGCATGCACAGCATATGACTGCCACCAAAGAGAGGGATAGGTGGACAGATATGTAGGCAACTTTGTCTGAAATGTAAAAGTAACTAATAATAGTTGTGAATTTCATTTTCTCCAATATTAACTGAGGTGAATGTGTGATATAAAGGAAATGAAATTCTGAAAATGCATTCTGCAGAGCATTTCAAGCCAGCAGGTATAAATTCCAGAAGAGGCAAGAGTCCTGGACTTAATTTTAGGGAATGGAGCTAAACAAATGATTGAAGCGCCAGTGGGAGAACATTTCAGTGATAATGACCATAACTGTGGTGGTGTTGTCTTGAATGTTGCAGATTAGGTTATTGCTTGACGAATCCTAAAGATAGGGCTTCCAATTTTGACACCAGTGCCCAGATGTTAGTGAGGACGACTTTGCAGGATTGACACTGCTCTGCTTGCCATGTTTTCTTGGTCATTACTGGACTTGTACTGAATTCAAATTCCACCGCTTGCTATCGTGGGATTTGAAACTGATTTCCCAGAACATTGCCTGGATTTCTATTATTAGTGCAACAATAATATCATACCACCTCTTGTTTTTTATTTGAAGAGTGACAGCTGAAAATAAATGAAGTCTCAAACAGAAAATTAAACTCTTATTTTTGATAATGAAGGCAGTGGGAAGCAATAAAAATAATTAGGACATAAGTAATTGCGTGTACAAATTCAGTTCAGGTGAAAATTTCATTAAGTTGCTCTGGCTTAGATGACCTGGAATCAAAGATGAGCAAATAAAGGAATGAATAAGCAGTGAGTTTTTCGGTCCGTTAAGTATATACTAAACTAAGTGTCACAAAGAGGACGAATGGAAATATAGAGCCAAATCATGCTGCTTGATCAAAAATGGTAGCAAAACGGACAGACAAGCTTGCAAAGAATCCCACAAGGCAAACAAAGTGAAATGGAAGAATATTGAAAAGGACTAGCAGCAAAATCAGTAAGTGGGGTCAATGGTTAACCAAAGGCAGAGGAAAGACAAACGTATAAATAGTAAAAAAGCAGGTAGAGATACGATAGTCGATTTCTGCAAGGTAGAGGACATGGCCACGTGCATGCTGAATAATTACTTTGTCAAACTTCATTAAAAGATGATTCTGCCCTTGCACTTAAGAAAATATAGAAAGATTACGTAAAATGAAGAATTCTTCAAAGGTCAGCAGCATTCAAAGTAGAAAACTATCTGTTGCTCAGTCAACCTAATTCGGATTGTGCTGATAATACAGTGATGCCATCATAGATGTGTTAATAACGGAACAGTTGTGCAGAATTGATAATTCCTCAACAGTGGAGAGAGTTGTTGAAAGTCATTATAGATGTTCAAAATGGTTGAAGTACTAGGTAAGAGATTTGTTAACCAAAATGAAGCCGATGGATCGTATGGGGCTGAAATTAGCTAAGGGTTAGTAACAGGTAGTGGTGGTGAACTGTTTTTTTTTGATTGGAGAGATGTCTGTAGGCACTTGGGTTTCAGCTCATTTTAGTGAATCTTAATAATCTGTTGGAAAATGCAGGAAGTAGTTTCAAAATTTGCAGATGCCTTGACATTTAGTGACTCCTGTATTCTCAAATGCCATGGGGGCACAGGCAAAATGGCCAAGGAAATAGAATGCAAAAATGTGTGCATTGGTAGATTCTGATAGGGAGAATGCACAAGCAATAGGAGCCCAATGGTGCAATTATAAGAGGGATTGGGAGTGTGGTGCATTCTCAAAAGTTTAAAGAAAGCAGAATAAGTTGAGAAGCCTGCTAAAACAGATCCTTGAGTTTATAAAATATCCAAAAAATAAAGAAACAGATTAAACCTGTACAAGATATTGATTTTACTCCAGCTTTGCTATTTGGTCAGTTTTGGGTTCTACAATTTGTAACAAAGTTCTTGGGACCTTTGTTAAAAGTATAGAAGAGATTTCAGTTACATGGGAGATTGAGGTTTGTTTTGGTTCGAGAAATTTAAAGAGATTTGACATCGATGTTTTAAATTGAAGGGTTTGGTGAGTAAATAAGGGCAGAAGGAAACTGAACAGTGGTTACAATGTGGATATTCTCCTTGGAAGAATGATGAAAACATAACTTTCAAAGGAAATTGTGGCCACGGTGGTGGTGGTTTGTTTGGGAGGGGAGGGGGAGAGACCGTGTAGCGAAGTGGGATGTGATGAGTGGATATATTTGGAAGTGCTACCATGGACAATGAAAAAGACTGCTTATTTTGCAAGAACCTATGACCTTATATTTGGGTTTGTAAAAGAAAAGTCATGTTTCTCAAATCTGTCAGATATGTCCTCAAGAAACTAGCATAACAGATAATGAGTATCTGGAGATGTTATATCTGGTCTTTCAAAAGTTTTCAATAACATCCCAAGGAGTCGGTAAATGAAATTAGAATGTGAGATGGGGCCACGTTCTGGGATGGATCAAAAACGGATTGTTTTCTGCCTAACAATGATGAGTTATTTGCAGGTTGTGATAAAGGGTCATAGTGTGGATCAGTGCTTGTGCCCAACTAGCTGCAATCAATATTGATTTAGTTTGTTAATTGTAATATTTCAAGTTTACTGATGACACAAATAATGTGTCCTGAGGAGAATGTAAAGTCATTCCTGAGGGATTTAGAGAGGTTGAATGAGTGTATTCCATCTGCCATTTTCTAGTCAATGTGGAGAAAAGGGGTTATCTGTTTTGATAGGAATGACAAAAATGTAAAACATTTCAGTGGTGAAAGGGTGTTTTGCTTTTGTAAGACACTGAAAGTTAACATCTGGGTAGCATCAAACAATTAAGGTAAATGATATGTTGGCCTTTTTACTCCTTTTGGGGGAAATGCAGATTTTATTGGCAGGATTGGATATTGTTGTCCATCCCCAGTTGGCATGAAGATTTGAGTATCGGAGTAAAAGTGGCTTACTACCTTGTAGAGTTGGTGCAATCACACTTGAGTATTGTGTGCAGTTTGATCTCCTTCCATAAGGAAATGTATATTTGCCCAAAGCTGAGGACAACAATGGTTCACCAGACTAATTCCTGACATTGGGGGTAGGGGGCCTGGCCCAGTTGCAAAACATTAAATAGACTGTACCTATATTTGCTAGAGTTTAGAAGGAGAGTTGACCTTGTTGATGTGCACAAATTTTACACAAGATGTCGGAGGAATGTTCTTCCTGCCTCTAGTATTGAATAAGGGGAAGACAGTTTAAGACCCCGCAAACTAATTTCTTCACTTGGAATCTGTTGAACATTTCGGCAGTATGTCATTGAGTATGTTTGGGATTGCAATTATTTAGTTTTCTGCATGTTAAAAAATCAAGGGATAAGAGATTGTTGCAGGCAGAAGACCTCCAAGTAGAAAATCGGCCATTATCTCATTGAATGGCACAACGGGCTTGAAGGGCTGAATGCCTTACTCCTGTTTAGATTCTTCAATTAAAAGGTTGCAGTGGAAAATGGAATAGCCTTATTACATGATCCGTGTAGCATCTTATGATTTTGGTTAGTCCCTTTTTATGTTTGTTTCATCACAACTTTCAGTTCAATGTTTTCTTTCTAGGCGCATCTTTGACCAAACGGCATACGGCGACCCGTAGAATTCGAGGCTCTGGTAAGCGGAGAGGATACAAGAGAAATGTGCTCCGTAACCATGAAAGAGAGCATCAGACTCCCCATCAACCGAGAGCAACCTGTGGTGAGTATTTGACCCAGATAATTTATTTTAACTTCTGCCAAATAGATTTCAGCCCGTCAGTTTCAATTTTGCGAGGTTTCTAATGGTGAGCTATTGGTTCTGGCACTATCTCGATAATTGAATATTCAATGATCAGACTGAGTATGTTGGGCATTGATTAATCTCTCGTAGAAACCACAATTATCAATGAAATGGAGTTAATGTACAATTGAAATATGGGAATAGAAAGTACATGGTGATTAGTGGGAATAATAAACAATGCAAGCAAAGAAATAACATCAGCAAAGGCATATCCTGATATTGAGAACTTGTCAACCATACAAATAGACCAAGTAATTAAAAAGGACTGTTTCCTGTTCTCCTCCCCATCCCCAATTATACCCACTCCACAAGAACTGGTGAATGTAGAATCATTTTGGATGAATGCCAGGCAAAACAGGCTGTGGCCAGTGGTGTGCCAAGTAAACATCTGTAAATCTGCCTTATTTGTATCAAGGAGAGATGGGATGGTGTTTTGCAGAATAAGTATCAGTGTACTTTGTGGGAGGGGGAGGGTAACTATTTAATGTTTGAGGTGCATTGTAAAGTTTGAATTTCTCAAATGCAGAATTCTTTTTTTATTGGCATTATGTGCAACAGGGGCTGAATATTCTTGTGGGTCAGTGAAGAGTGACAATGCGATAAGGATGTTTTGCAGTCTTTAAGACCTCACTCCTATCAGTTGAGCTTTCCACACTGTGTAAAGTCCCATTATCACTTCAAACCAAGATTAGAATTGTTCGTGGGATTTTTGGTAGGACGGGGATGGGAGTTGCATTCTGTACTCTTAAGTATTTTAAACAATGTGTGGGACTGATCTGAAATAAGTTTACCGAGACAACTCTTGACTGCCTTCTCTTAAAAAGTCGTTATCTTTTCCTTTTGGAAATGTGGGCTGCTCTAGTTCAGAGTCATACTTTGCATGGTCTCTATCATGAAAGAATCCGGAAGTTTGTTTTTTTAAATCCTTGATGGTCCATAATGTTCCTCAGTCCACTTCTAGCACCACAGTATGAGATTGCAATCTGTAAACAACTGCAGCATTAAAACCTGCATACGAGAAATCAAATGTTGAACTAAACTGTCTCCGCATGCCTCTGGTAACTCAACAGTCACGATCATACTCAAATGCTCACAGACTGGTCTTTTGTTATTGTTGTATGAATGTTGCATACTAATCCTTACAGTTCAATGCTGCTTAAATAAGCATGCAGTGTTCTATATGATATACTTGCCTTCAATTGTTTGCATATGTGACCTATATCTAGCTAATCTATAGCTTGACACCCTTTGGGTAGGTGCATGATTCCTTGCTCTGCTCCAAGTTCAGCCCCAAGCAAAGTGTGAGTGATGACACTTGGTGGGTATGTGCTTCAGTGTAGCCCCATTGTAGTACTAAGCAAAACACAAAAGATGTATGCCTCCAGCCCCTGGCCTACATTGAAAAGGTGGGCAAGTGCTGTTCAAATGCAGTGGCCATGGATTTTATACAGCATCCGGTTCAATAATGATGCTCAGGGAATGTTTCAGGGATGCTCAACAGAATTTTGGAAGATAGTTTCTCAGCTGAGGGTTGCATTTCCTGAATAACATTTGTCTTGCATTCTGATCTTGCGTCTACTAAAACTTTAATTTGTCATAACTCTATCATAACAGTTCTGATCATTGTGTTCTAAGAAGTGACACTAAAGTGGCTGGTCCATATATCCCATTTCCTGCCTTCCCATTTGCCTAGTCATTTCTCATCAAATATGTAGCCGATATACAATTCCTGTGCAAGGCATCTTGAAATGCGAGTGGCCCGAGGTTTCCAGATTTTCCAATTTGTGTGGGATTTGATCACTCAATTGTAATTTTGGGGACTGGAATGAGTTTGATGTGCATTCTCAAACATAGAAGTTGTAGTTGTGAAAATGTTTAAAGCTGACAAATCCTTTAACCTACAAGCCAGTGTGAGCAAGGCTTGCCTCTCAAATTTTTCATTTCTTATTCAAACTAGCAACTTTCACCAGTCTGTGAGCATGTTGTAATAATCAATACAATCCAAAGAGTTTTAGCATATATCATGTTCCTGAATGAACTGATTGTTGCAGTATGTTGATCTTGAGTTTAACTGAAGTGTTGCTGTACTCTGTCACTTCGTGAATTGAGCATTGTAACACTACAGCAAGGCACCCTAACAATTTGCATATCTACTTGGTGGAGCCCACCCTTGGAATTGATTTTACTTGCATTTTCACACTTGTGTTAAATAAATGATGAGGAATTTTGTGGAAAGAACGTTGCTTTGAAAAAAATCTGGTGAAATGTGTTGATCCTGTTTGTGTCCATGTTGCCTACGTGACAGCAATCCTATCCTCTGAGCGATCCGCAAGATATCTGTTCTAAAGAAGAGTCTCTCTATGCACACGCTCTTTCAAAAAAACATAGGTTGGCTCTCTTGTACAACAACTTCCTTCATGATGTGGCAACACAAGCTTCTGGTAGGTCCGAGCACAGCATCAACAACAAAAAAAGCAGTATGTGATTTTCTTCGAATATTAATCGCAAAAAAAATCTTAATTCTTTAAAAGCACTCTGAGGATTCTTGTTTTGCTGTAATATAATAATAGTACAATCTAGCTGTACGTGCTTTGAAAAATAGTGTAACTTGTTTTATACTTGAACAACACTTCAGCTTTTGTCGTGAGATCTGTTTTTTTTGAGGATTTTTGTGATCACACATTTAATTGCAGGTGTACCATTCAAAGGTTGGTGATAAGAGAGTTTGTGTCTCTGACAAAGATTCAACTTTAAGAAAATGTTCTGACACGAGAATAGAAAAAGGTAAACCTTTAAACTTGTTGAGGGGGAACAAACACATGCTAGACTAAAATACTTGGTGGCCAAAATATCGAAGAGAGCAGGCAGGCTAATTCCTGAAGGTGGGACAGTTCTCATTAAAAACGCTTTGTGAACTGTGTCCTCTTTCCCCATGAAATGCTAGAGTTACTTCAAATTAAAGAAAGGAACTATTGGAATTGATAGCCATCTGAATCTGCTGTACTAAATCTTGTCATAACAAATTAAGACAATGTAAAAGATCCTAAGTCTGTAAAGAAGTCTCAACAGAGAGTTTCCATCCCTCAGATTTTGCTGATATGGAGGGACCTTTGGTTTCCTGGTTGCTTTATTAGCTCCCAGTATGTAAAGTCCTGGGTAGTTAGCAAGTGAGCATCTCAATAACTCTCACAACTCCCCCAAATGTGTTGGTGGCAGGTCCTCCGGGGTGGGGAAAGATGAGTGAGAAGCTGCTGATGCTTCCCATAAACAGATGAGTAATTCTGACTTTCCACTTCTGGTGGATGTGACTAGCAAGATGGTTACTAAAGCAAACTGAAATTTCTGAATCTGCCAGGAGTCCACCCACCACTACCTGTCCCTTAAAGCAAGTTGTCAGACATCTGGAATTGTCTATCCATTGTGAAAGACTGGGCTTCTCCAACTGTTTCCTGCTGTTACAGCAAACTAGTTCTGTCACATGTATAAAAAGAAACGCAAAGGATTCACTCCCAAAGACCTACAACGTTCCAGGAATCTGCATGCAATTAATCATCAAACCATATCACTAAAATTTGGAAAATTTAAATGAAGTTGGTTTGCGGCAGTCGTGATGCTTTTGAGATGCTCTCTGAAATGGACGTCATTGACTTGAGACTCTGCTTGTGTTCAATTCTAAGACTTTGTTCAGTCGTATTTAAATATTTGTGGTGGGAAAAACCTATTGGAAAGTAGTCCTGAGTTCCTCATTTTTAATCAGCACCTGAAATGGCTGGTTTCATTTATTGCATTTCATCAGAATTCTAACACTACCATATTCTAAATTCTGCTCGGCTGTGTGTTGGGAGGGTAACTAACTCCAGGGTGAAATCCATGCGACTGTTAAGTATGCAAGAATGCAGTGAGAAATCTACCAACGCCTTATCAGCACTACCTGTAAGAATAGTTTGAGCACTAATTGCTCTTGACAGCATTATTAGTCATACCAGTACAGGTGATGTCCACATTTCTGATTGCAATTCATTGTCCTGAAACTGTTGGTTTATTAGGATCCAAACTGTTTTGTTGCCCATTTTAAAAAAAAAAGTGAAACCGTGTCCACTCCTTTTACTCCGTTATCACTGTTCATGTCAACTCCCATTTCCCACCCATGTCGCCTGGTCCTGATGAAATCATTCCCTTGGGCTAAGCACTGGTTACAGTGCTTGTCACTTGTTCTGCCACACTTCAGTTAATAACTGCATGATGGTGGTTGAATAGGTGACTGAGGCGGGAACTTTTTAAAAACACTCTGGTCAATCACACACAAAGCAACAGTAGCCTGCTGTTTGTGAAGTGCTCATTGTTATCTCCAAAATGCAGCGTATGTGTTTTGGAGGTACAGTAACTGGTGTCCCTGCCACTGTTTGCTCTTGGCCTAGTGTGGGTATGTGTTGTGAAGGTGAGGTTTGCCTGTCTTGTGTTGCCAATTGTATAGTCTGACCTGTGTATGCGTAACTGTTCTGTTGATGAAGCATTTATCAAGTGGCAGAAATATTTTTAAAAGTCAAAACCTGTCTCTCTCAGTTCACAGTTAACACTCTGCAACAAGATGATAAAGTAGACGCAAAGAGCGAGCTGGTGGACTAATTGTCAACCAGCAAAACGCAGGAATTAAAACAAACGGGGTTCCCTCAGCCTCAAGGAAATCAACTTACATAGGAGTTACATTCTCAAAGCAATCTACTCTCCTGTATCTACGTTGTCTTTTGGACTCAGGTGCACATCATCTCTGTGAAGCTTGAGATTCAGAGCTGGATTGGGGGTATTGTTTATCCCCACAATAACCAAAGGTTGGAAAATGCTGAACAATGTCTTTGTCAGTGAATTCAACTGGCATACCCGTCTCGAAGTTTGTCAAGGATACATCTGGGTGCACTTCCGTGATCAAATGGTTCCTATCCAATAGGGAGAACAACCTTGTCACAGGATAAAGAGTTACACCCAATTAATGCTGTACAACTTTCCTGCTGTACGCCTGGGATTATACAAGTACTTTGGAAAATGTTGGATTAAATAATAATCAGATGAGGCTTTCCTGTCCAGACGTACCTGCTTCCTAGTGGTAATTCAGTGGGTGTAAGTTCAAATCCAGAAGTGTCCGACTCATTCTGTTTATTCCAGCTCCAACTATTTTGAGATCAAAAAGCAAGGCTTGAATTGTAAGAAATGACTCTTGATTATTGCTGTTGTATAATTCATTGGGGTTTTATTTAATCTGTGCAGTCCAAAGTTTGCCTGTGTTGCAAGGATCAAATTTCTGGGTATTAGCTGGAAAGGGCCTCAAACACTTCGCTCTCGTTCCCAAGAGGCTGCAGTATATTCATTCACAGGCATATGATGTGGTTGCTATTCTCTTGTATTATGACCTCACTGGGAAGTGAGCTGAAAGGAATTAATGCTCCAGAACAATGTGTTGAGCAGATGCTTTCTCTGCTATCTATCTCACTGTGTGAGACTCCAAGACATGGAACTGAAGCAAAGCCCTGCACCAGTAGTGTGCTGTAAAACTAGCCCAGTGTGGCTCAGCCTTGCTTTATGGCATCTGTCGCTGTCTTTCCTACACTAACTTGATGTGCACATAAAGTGCAGAACCCAAGTTTTGGTTGGTGATTTTGAAATTTATTGCAACTGAAATTAATTTCAAATTTTTTCCTGAAAGTAGTGAGACTTCTCTCTCTCCTCTTCTCCCTAGTCCCCTCCAAAACAAAACTGCTGAAACGGAATTATACATACACCAGCCAGGGACGTTTAGTTTAAAAACAAGCACATCTCTTTTTACTTTTTGTGCAGGTGCCCCCTGCTGTTACTAAAATAGAAGCTCTATGGATCCAATTTGTACAGAAAGCTCAGATACTTGTGTTCCTACACTACTAGTAAAGTAGAGGACCGAGTGGAATCTCTCAATGACTTTTTGTCTCTGTATATTGGTGCTTTTAAAGGTCATTATTCCTTTTCTAGTAATTAACTTTTCAGTCACTCAGAACTAGTATAACTAACTCCACTCAAACAAAATCTTAAAAAGTAATGCTAACGTGTCGAATGGGGAATTTCAGATAATCCTTGCTCAACTTTTTTTTTCATTGTGATGCCTTTGACCAATGGAAGTGTCACATCAATGTGTTCCTTGTTTAGAGATTCCACTCTCCTAAGAACTGATGTTTTCAGCATGGCTGCAATTCATTTAAGTTTAATTTCAGGGTGATAACTTTTTTAAAATTCCCCTTCTCCGGTCATTCCCTTGGCTGGTCTATGTGGGAGGAGACCAACAGTGTAAGTCAGTATTATTTTGATTACCTGGGTTCACATTTTATTTTGAAGAGCGGCATTTCTTGAAAACTGATCCATTAGACATTATATTTCATGTAAAACTGTTCTCCTGCCTGTCCCCACCCCCAAATTGTGGTGCTGAAGTGTGTGACCAGCCCAAGGAGGACTGCTCTGGGTTCTATTATAATTCAGGCTGTCTTGCTAAGGAGTAGAAATAAGTATGATTTGCATCCACCAGCTTGTTACGAATATTTTACAAGGGTAGTGACATACTCCCAAGAGCTGAGAGTGGTGTGTGTGCGTGAGAAATCCCATTCATATTACCAGATATTGTTCATCAAAATGTCAAACTGAATCTGCTGTATATTGGAGACCTCTCCTATTTTGTTGATTTTGTTACCCAACTTGTCAATGGTGAATTTTGTCATTTGGTAAATGTCACTGTGTTCAATCCGCTTTCTCCTTGATGGGAGGGGGGAAGGGGGTCAGAGATTTGTTTGTAAAAGTTGCTGCTTCCACAGGTGTCCATCCATGAGGGAAAGTGATGTAAAGAAAATTCATGATGGTGCTCAGCGTATGTAAAATCCTTCAATCACCTGCATTTCTTCACTAGATGGTATTAACCAACTTGCTCGTCCTGTTCTTCACTGATAAAAAGAAAGAGTGAGAGAGATGGGAGTACAACTGGGCTTCACCAAAGCCTACCCAACATTTGGCTGTGATTTCAGGTGTAGTTCACAACAACAACAAATAGTGCTGCTCTGGGCTGAAACAGAGCAAAGTTTTTTTTTCTTTTTCGAAAACCAAACCTGGCACAAACAATGGTGATTCCTGTTTATAAAAGTTGAATATTTTAGAGGTATTTAAGAGGGTACCTCATGAACACTCTATCCATAATAAAGGCGCAGTTTTTCTCAGCCACAAAGTTCTATACTCCTCTCTCTATTCTTCATTCCAAAATTTATGACAATTTCATAAAGACTGTGCTGAAGTCTTTGGGTAGATCTGGTGTAAAGTAGAACAATTTTTGGTTCACTCAAACTTGTATAGAAAGTGAAAGGACCTGTTCCACGTTTCTCACATTCCTACCTAAACCTGTGGGAGAAAACTCATTGGGATTGATTAGCATTAGAAAAAACTTTAATTTTTACCAAAGTTGTATTGCATCCAGAAATTTGGTTTTAAAGCTGTCTTGCATTGTTTTAAAACCAGAACCATTTTGAACGTTAATGTGCTCTTGTCGTTGGAGCTACTGTTGTTAAACTGCAGGAAATAGTTGTGGTCCAGCCAAACTGGACACTCCAATTTTGTGAAAGTATCTGACCCAAACATTGGATCATTTCCCTTTGCTCATACGACATAATGTTGCCCATTGCAAGTGAAGCCATTGAAGTGCTGACTATAGATCCCAGCTGTTGACTTGCATTTACAGTAGAGTTTCATCAGTGTGTGCAGTTTTAAAATCTTCAGTGAAAAGAGGGGAGAGGTGTATTTGTGGCATCCAGCTCTCAAATCTCTCTAAGCTATGTTCAGCGGTTGTCTTGTGTTTTTTTTAATGGCAGTCAATATTGTGTTTGAGGTTTAATTGTGAATCAGTATGACATCTGTCTCAAAATGTGACTTTAGTCTTTCAATCCTTAGAAAATACAATCTTTAGAAAACAAAGTGCAAAGGAAGTTGCTTCTCCTATTTGCCTGTTTTAAACTTTAGGGTGTCCTCGCAGCAGTGTTTCATTCACAACACTTTCCTGTCTGCCTAAAACTCAAGGGAGCAGCCTTTCTGTATTGTGGAACTATATCCAAAGGAAAAAGCAATCTCAAGAAATATGATTTTTTAAAAGGTATTTGATTACCAGAAGTAATTGAATTTCCCTTTTTCCATTTGTCTTATTCTTCTTCTGCCAGGTGCTCATTCTGTTGCGTTTTTTTTGACTCTTGGTTCTTCCTGTCTTCTCTCCCTTCTCCCTTTCTTTCTGTCCCCTGCCTGCCATTTACAATTCCTGTGGGATGTTTGTGTAGTCAACTGGTACATTCCTGTAAATGCAAGTCATGGCTGCCTCAGTCAGAAACAGCAAGGAACTGACCCAAAGCCTCTGCTGCTGGTTTGTAACCCATAGTAACCGTTTGTTAAAAGTCAAGTGAGGTGACACATTCCAGTAGCAACCCTCTGACTCTCTAGTTTGTAAATATAATGGTTATCCCTGTTAATTGGTATGATGCAGTTACCATCAGATGTGTGCCACCTGTAAACCAACATAAAATACCTTTGGCCAAAGTGAATTTTCAATTACTGAAGTTTTAATGTCATTCATTATTGTAAAACATCAGAGTCCGCATGCACCCTGTTAACATTTAAGGTGATCTCTTTGAAGCAAAGGATGTTTATTCCCATTTGTGTGATTTTTTTCCATTTACCTTAAAAATGGGTCAATCCTACCACATGGGCTAAAGAATCTTGTCTTGGTGCTTCACTGCAGGTTTGTAGGCAGTGAAAGGGTATTAGAGTAAATGACAGGCTTTGCTCATTGCATGACCAATCTGATTTTCTTGGGGTTGGGGTACTGGGTTTGCAAGAGAGATGTCACCTTTTTGTGACCCACAGTTGAATGGATGCATTTACCAGGAACAGTGTCCAGTATTTAAAGGAACAGCTGGAATATGACATTCCCACCCCCTTCCCCAAATACTCAAAAGGATCATCCAGTTTTTTCCCCTGTTTAGAAATTAATTTTCTGCTTATTGCAGAACTTGCCCTTTGCTTTCAGCAATTTGATTTCTGCTGGCTAAGTGTTCCTGATGATTGGATCATTCAGCATATTTTTTTAATAGTCATTAAAATCGAAGTGTCTGCAATTGGACAACTTATATGGAATATTTGCTGTTTTCTTTCCTAATGCAGACATAAGGCTACGGGTGCGAGCTGTATATTCTGATCAGAATACGGTGCTCCGAGGGAACGTAGTGTCTGTGAAACAGGACCCGCTGGACCGCTGTTTTGACCTTTTTGGGCAGGCGAATACCATCTTGAAAAGTCGGGACTTGGGATCCATCATCTGTGACATTAAGTTCTCCGAGCTCTCTTACCTGGATGCCTTCTGGAATGACTACATCAATGGTTCACTGCTGGAGGCTCTGAAAGGTGTATTTATAACCGATTCACTGAAGCAAGCTGTGGGACAAGAAGCAATCCAACTGCTTGTCAATGTAGATGAAGATGATTATGAAAAGGGCCGAAGAGTCCTTCAAAATATTTGTCCATGAGAGATTTAGTTGGAACTGAGATAATTGACTATATTAACCGTTAAGCTAATTAGCTTCTTTATATGAAGTTAAAATAAAGAGAAGTAATTAGCCCATTCTTACATCCTTTCTTTCATTCAGTCCCTTCCCTGTACTTCTGGATCAGGTGCTTTTACCATGCTGATCTGGTGCTGCTGTGTCAGTGCAGATACAAATTTTCATTTAGCATTGGCAGTGCTTTGTAAAGACAACTTCTGTGGTTTATTGCACAATGTCTTGTGCATTCGTGGCAGGAAGTGCGGCGTTTGTGCTAAGACTGCCCTTCCTAATGCAATTCCACATGAAATTTCTCTGTTTATACTCCTGCAATCTGATTGCGTGCGCAAGGTTGGACAAGATCTACAAAAATGTAGCCACAGGAACGTGTCAACGAAATTCCCAATCATAAGACCTGAATTTGCAGTGCTAACAATATTGATTTGAAATAGTCAGTGATTTGTGGTTGTAAAATGGATTGTCTGTCTCAACACCAGATCAGGTAATTTGGAAACCAGGGAAGTGGCTTCTGGATTTGTGGCTTATGTATATTTCAATCTTTTGGTACTCCAGCACTTAAGCATTTGTTGCTCTTTCTGATGACTAAAAATTCACTTTTTCTGTTTCTCAGTCCTTCCTACAATTCTTGGTTTCTTCTTGGATACAGCTTTGTGGGTCCTAGTACCATTCCATTATTCTTGTGAGGTTCTCACGATATCCACTTTCCACCACACATCATTGGGTGATGCTGGTGCTTGAATTTGAGCTAATATAGCATGGCTCATACCGAACCGTAGGACATTGATCTGTTTCCTGTGCCTTTGATCTTCAAACCACACAGGCTAGGAATTGGGATATGGGGTTTTGTGCCACTTTAATGTAGCCTTTGGTCCTCTGCCCAAAAACAGCCCACAGAATTAGATTTTGTAGCTCGCCTCCCAAGCATGAGGCCACTTGGAGAAGACAAAAAAAATTTAATCCTAATAATGACTGTCCTTGGGTTATAAAGAAAATGTTGAACTATATCTAACCTTTTCATATGTAGTTCCTTTGGATGGAGAGAAGATGTCCTTTTGTTCAAAATGCAGTGCTGTACTGAATTAAATGCCTAAAATTTTGACCATTAGAGTGGACAGTTTGGAAACAAGAATTTACGATCATTTTCCTGGTGTTGATTAATGCAAACAATTTCATTTCACATAATTTGTTCATTAGAATTAAATTTAGCTTAGGAAGCTAGAGAAAGCGAGATGTGCAGTGTAAGCTTGTATATTTCTCCTGAGTTGTTTTGGAACTTCAAAAAAAAATTGGTTGTGCTTAGTGGTGTCGCACCAAGTGGTGCTACAGTTTAGGTTTGATTAAGAAAGTTGGGAATATGATCTTATTTCAGATGCACCAATCGCTCTCAACTCTGCATGCACTCACTTTCCCTCTTTCTTTTCCACTCAGTTTTTGTCCTGTCTTTTTAGTCTCCTGTGCTGTCTGTATTCTGCTAACATGCACCTGTCTTCTATACAATGGACCATGCCTAAAGATGTCAACTTGTCAGGTCATCAACGGTAGTGATGCTTTTTGAAGACAATTCAATACTTGTAAAAATTGAGTTGATTTGTGTGCAATTTTATCACCAAATTAATTTCCAAAAAGTTATTCCATTATTAGTGAAAATCTACCAACCCAGAAGGACAGATGAGGATTGGGCTTCAATGACATGTCCAAACTGAAATCCTCCGCAAGGAGTGATGAAGAAGGTACTTCAGTCACTTGTTAGGATCTTGATGTACTATAATCTTGGCTGAAGTGCATGGCCAGACTGTAACACTGAGGCTACTGAGCAGAGGCAGACACTTAACAAAGAAACTCGAAGCCAAGGTATTCTTCATTCTGCCTGTAAAGGTGAAGGGTTTTGGACAAGAATAATCCTGTTACTGTGGAAAATGGGCCACATTCTT
The DNA here is from genome assembly GCF_047496795.1 of Chiloscyllium punctatum. Taxonomy (NCBI): domain Eukaryota; kingdom Metazoa; phylum Chordata; class Chondrichthyes; order Orectolobiformes; family Hemiscylliidae; genus Chiloscyllium; species Chiloscyllium punctatum. Next base: position 32,846,386 of record NC_092772.1, read on the forward strand.
TAAATGTCTTGACAGCTGCTGGCATTATTCTCGTGCTGTGATGTTGAATTCTTACCAGGATATAAAGAATTAGCTCAGTATTTTCACAAGAAAACATGCTGGGTTGGAACACCCCGTTTTGGTCATGAGGAAATCTGGAGCCATGGGTTCTGCCATCTGTTCATGAAATAGTTACAACATTCTCCATTGTTTTTGTGAAATCAGAATGTTGATTGTTGTGAAAACTGATACTGCGACAAACCTTTGTTCAAGTGGTTTGGGAAAGAGTTAAGAATATAAATGTTGGCTTCTTGAGGTTAAATGAGTTGTACTACGAATCATTTTGAGGATGGTATCAGCTGAGAATGAAGTAAGCAAGCAACACCCAACGTTGAGTCGTTAGAGTTAGCTGTTCAAGTAGCCTGTTTCAGAGAAGCATGAAGAAATATAAACTCTTCCTCAGCCAGTCAATAGAAGCTGTACAGGAGACCTGAAGATGCTCTCTTCCTCTTCAGCCAGCTGAGAGGCACTGATGTTTTGATACCATACGTATCTGCACAACTGGCCTGTGCAGGCCTGATGGTGACAGTGGTGCACCGACTATTGCTCACTTCTATGGCCATATGGTGCAGGTGAGTAGGTCCCTGTCAAAGAAACTACCTTCAGCCATCATAGAATGGCCATTTACCATGAAGGGGCATTTTTATTCTTGCCCCCAAACACTCCTTGCTGTTCCCTAGCCCTCATTTTGGCTTATTGATTTAAAGAGAATTTTATTTTACCTGTAAACTTTGTGTGGCGCTAACACTTCTGTGCATCTGTTGGAATACAGTGTAGCTGGAACATACATGTGTTTTTGTTGGTGACTTTGGTATCTTCTCTAGATTGGAAAGTTTTCACTGAGGGCTATACCCCCCCAATTAGACATTTGGAGGCACCTTTTTGTAAAGCATGTGTTCAATAAAGACTTTTTTTCGCAAAATGTGTGATCTGGTGTTTTATTTAGAGAAGTGCTTAATTTTAACAGGAGCGGCAATGTCAGTAAAAAGGGAGGGACAATGAAGCACTTAAGACCTGCTGGCTTGATGTCTGAGGAAAATGTCAATTATTATGAAGAATAGGAATCTCTTGAAAATTGTCAGAAGTGACATAGATTTATGAAAGGGAAATCATGTTTGACCGACTTGTTGGAAGGTTTTTGAGGATATTGCTTGTAACATAGACAAAAAAGAACCTGTTTTATCTTCCATAGCCCTTCTAAAGTCTGCTCAGAGTGGAGCACTGAACCAGTTGACCTCAACTTAATGTTTTACACAGATTTAGCATGAATTACTGGCTTTGGTACTGCTTTATTTGGGAGCTGAGCAAGGCCAATGCCATTGCTGATCAGACTCCACGTAGACTTTACCCTGTATGTTTTTAATACCTTCAGTTAACAAAGTTCTTTATCAGTCTCTGTTTTACGAAATTGGCATTGAGCTGTTTAGAATCTTCAAGCCTTCACAACCTGGTCACTGAAATGTTATGGTGCAGAAGGACACCATTCAGCCCATCCTGTCTCTCTCAGCTCTTCAAGTCAGCATCATTATCTATTGCCAATTTCCTATCCCCTGCCCCCATACGTTTGCACATTATTTTTAACCAAATAATACCAGTTCCTTTGGAATCTAAATTTGTTCAGTGCAGCCTGTGGTAAAGGCTCCCAATTTTTTCCATCACAGCTCGCCCAGAATTTCTTACTCTGACTTCCTGGCATTGGTGTACATTGGAAGAGTTTGCATGCTGGAAGTATCCTCCAATTATTTGGTCACATTACAAAAATTCCCTTCCTTGGCTGCCAGGCTTTGGAGTGACAGCATATAAATCATGAGCAGTTAGGCTTCTACACTCTCGGATATAAATAGCTTTTTGATTTTTCTGGACCAGTTCGTACACTGTAATGATCCACGTGGAGCCATAAGTTTCTCTCCACATCCACTGTTTCTAGCTTTTTAATATTTAGAAAGTTGTCTGTTCTTAGGTCCAAAGTAGATCTCCCCTCATTTGTTTACACCCCTGTTTACATTGAGCTGGATCATTCACATAATGATACAATGATCTCTTTCAAAATTATAGTTTCAGCTGTCCCATTTACAAAGCTTACGCAAGTTGGCAAAATGTTGCTTTCACATTCACTTGTGGGATATGGGTGTTGCTGGCAGGATGGCCAGCGTTTTCTGCTTGCCCCTAGAGGACTTGAGGCTCTTGTCAAGAAAAAGGCATATATCAGGTACAGACACCTGGGATTGAATGAATCCCTAGTGGGGTATAAGGGCAACAGGAATATACTCGAGGGAAGTCAGGAGGGCAGAAGGGGACATTACAGAGCTTTGGTAAATAGGATTGAGTAGATCCTAAAATAAAAATCTACAAATACATTAAGGACAAAAGAAAAACTAGGGAAACCATGGGGCCCTTTAAAGATTAACAAGATCGTCTATGTGTGGAACTGCAGGAGATGAGGGAGATACTAAAGCATTTCATCTCAGTTTTTGCTGAGAAAGATATGGAAGCTAGAAAACTTGGAGAAATAGTGATATCTTAATGTCCATCTACAGGGGAACTGGTGCTGGGATGCCTTAAAGCAAAGGTGGAGAAGTCCCTGGGAACTGATTGGGTGTACTCTAGAACTTGGTGGGAAACTAGGGAAGTGATTGCTGGGTCTGTTGCTGAGATATCCGCTGCTGAGTCTTTGATAGCCATCAGTGAAGTGCTGGAAGTTGGGAACTGTGGTGCCATTAATTTCTGAATGGTATATCTCTAACTTGAGTTTTTATTTGAAGTGATGATGAAGATTGAAGGTAGCAATGGACATTGTCTACATGGACTTCAGCAAAGCAGTCAGGATATTAGACTGGGTAGATTGCATGGAATATACAGGGAGCTTGCCATTTGGATACAAAATTAGCTTGAAGATAAGAGACAGAGGGCAGTGGTTGGGGGGTGGCATGTGGTTTCTAACTGAAAACCTGTGATCAGCCATGTATGGCAAGAATTGGTGCTGGGTCAACTGGTTTTTATCATGTATGTAAATGATCTGGATGTGAAATAGGAGGATATGGATTGTAAGATGGCAGATGACACCAAAATTAGTGATTGTAGTTAACAGTGAAGGTTATTTCAGTATAACGACTTTGATCAGATGGGCCAAGGAGTGGAAGATGGACTTTGATTTAGATAAATGAGAGGTCCTGCATTTTGGTAAGGCAAGTCAGGGCAGGAGTTGTACACTTAATGCTAAGGTCCTGAGGAGTGTTGCCAAACAAAGAGACCTTGAAGTGTAGTTTCATAATTCCTTGCAAGTGGAGTCCCAGGTAGACAAGTTAGTGAAGGTGTTTGGTACACGTGCTGTTATTGGTCAATACATTGGGTGTAAGAGCTGGGAGGCCATGTGGCTGTGCAGGACATTGGTTAGGCCACTTCTGGAATACTATGTTTAATCCTGGTCTCCCTGCTACAGGAAAGATGCTGTGAAACTTGAACAGGCTCAGAAAAGATTTACAAGGATTTTGTCAGTGCTTGAGGCTTTGAGCTATAGAGAGACACTAAATAGGTTGGGGCTGTTTTCCCTGGAGTGTCAGAGGCTGAGCGGTGATGTTATAGAGGTTTATAAAATCATGAGGGGCACGGAATAAGGTCTTTTCTCCAGGGTAGAGGAGTCCAAAACTAGTGGGCATAGGTTTAAGGTGAGGGAAAGGGCAGCTTTTTCAGAGGGTGATGCATATATGAAATAAGCTTCCGGAGATGGTGATGGCGGCTGATACAATTAGAACATTTCAAAGGCATCTGAATGGGTACATGTATAGGAAAGATTTAAACGGATGTGGGCCAAATGGGACCAGATTAAGATATCTGGTTGGCAAGTTGGATCAACGGGTCAGTTTCCATGCTGGATATCTGTGGCTCTGACTCTAATCCTTTGAGAAGGTGGTAATTTACTGCCTCCTTGATCAGCTACAGACTACCTGGACCTGACCAGGTAGTCAAAGGGGGGGGGGGGGGGGAACAGTCTTTGTGGAAAGCAGATAGGAGTGGGGAGGGAAATATATCTCTGGTGGTGAGGTCAGTTTGTAGATGGTGGAACTGGTAGAGGATGATGCAATGTATATGGCGGTTGGTGGAGTGGAAGGTGAGGACCAGGGCGTTTCTGTCCTTATTGCGGTTGGAGGTGTGGGACGTGACTAAGATGTACTGGAGGGCATCATCAACCACATTGGAGGAGAAATTGCTGCCTTTAAAGAAAGAGGCTGTCTAGTATGTTCTGTGGTGGAACTGGTCCTCCTGGGAGCAGATGCAGTGAAGGTGGAGAAATTGGGAATAAGGGATAGCATTTTTGTAGGAGGCAGGGTGGAAGGAGGTGTAATCCAGGTAGCTGTGGGAATCGGGTTTGTAGAAAATGTCAGTGTTGAGTCGATCGCTATTGTTGGAGATGGAGAGCCCCAGGAAGGGGAGGGAGGTGTCAGGGATGGTCCAGGTGAATTTAGGGTCGGAGTGGAATGTGTTGGTGAAGTTGATGAACTGTTCAACCACCTCATGGGAGCACGAGGTGGCGCTGATGCAGTCACCAATGTAGTGAAGGAAAAGGTGGGGAGTGGTGCCGATGTAACTTCAGAAGATAGACTGTGCCACGTAGCCACCAAAGAACCAAGCATAGCTGGGGCTCATGTGGGTGCCCGCGGCTATCCCTTTCATCTGGAGGAAGGGGGAGGATTCGAAGGAGAAATTGTTGAGGGTGAGGACCAGCTCAGCCAAACGAGTGTGTCAGTGGAAGGGTGCTGGGGAGAAGGTCCGAGAGGAAGAAATGGAGGGCTTGGAAGCCCTGGTCATGATGGTCGGAGGTGTGAAGGGACTGGATTTCTATGGTGAAGGTGAGGTCTTGGGGGCCAGGAAAACGGAAGTCCTGGAGGAGGTGGAGGGCGTGGGTAGTGTCCCGAATGTATGTGGGGAGTTCCTGGATGGGGGTGGGGAATAGGACAGTATCGAGGTAGGTGGAGATGAATTTGGTGGGGCAGGAGCAGGCTGAGACGATGGGTCGGCCGGGATAGTCAGGCTTGTTTATCTTGGGTAGGAGGTAGAACCAAGCGGTGTGGGGTTCTCGAAGCTGTGGTTGGGACATTTCCTGAGGCGATGAGGTTGTGTATGGTCTGGGAAATGAGGGTTTGGTGATGAAGGTTGCAGTCATGGTCATGAGAGAGGTGTCTTCGAGATGGTGCCTGGCTTCAGCGGTGTAGAGGTCAGTGCACCAAACTACCACTGCACCCCCAACCCCCCCCCCCCCCCCAAACCCCTTGTACCGTGGCTTGATGGTGATGTTGGGGTTGGAGCAGAGGGAGTGGAGGGTTGCATGTTGTGAGGGTGAGGTTGAGGTTGGAGTGGGGGAGGGATGCAGACAGTTTGAGGTAGTTAATGTCTCGGCGGCAGTTGGAAATCAAGAGTGGGTTACAGACCAGCATAGGTGGATGGGGTGTGCTGGAGGTGGGTGGGAGTCTTGATTGAATCCTGCAGATAGTATAGTCTGCCACTATTAAGCGTCAGGGAGAGAGGGAGTGGTGTTTAACCCCTTATCTATGTTAATAAATATCGTATCCTGAATATCAGTCCCAAACACCACCTCTCAGACCATGGCTCTCCCAGATTCAAAGAGTAGTCCTAAATTTGCTAGAAGTAGTAGCAAGCTTGAGTAGGGGTAGTAGTTTAGACTTGAAGGAAGATGAATCAAAGCTAAATAATATGGGGGAAAACGGAGTATCTGAATAAATTTGAATATAATGGCAAGCTTCTACAGGTATTGAAGAAAAGATAAAGATTGGCACAGTTGGAAGTGGGAGAATTGGTTTAGTCATAATAGGCAGTGGCAGAACAATTAAGCAGCTTCTGTCTTCACAGAAAAAGATGCAAATAATTTCCCACAGATGCAGCATACACTGGAAAGGAGGAACTGAGGGTATTCATGACAGAAAGCTGATGAGTGTAAAATACTGTGGATTATGTCTGTCCAGATGACTGATGCGTTTGTCCATGACAGTATCGATAAGAGCGACCACTGCACTGTCCTTATGGAGATAAGTCCTGCCTTCACATTAATGCTAACTCCATCGTGTTGTGTGGTACTATGACCATTCGAAATGGGAGAGGCTTCGAACAGATCGAACAACTCAGGACTGGGCATCCGTGAGGTGTTGGGAGCCTTCAACAGCAGCAGGACTGTACTCCAGCACAATCTGTAACTGTAGGGCACAGCCTATCCCCGACTCAACCATTACCCTCAATTCGAGGGATCAGCCCTGGTTCGATGGAGAATGGAGGAGGGCGTGCCTGAAGATAAGGTATCAACCTGGTGAAGCCACTAAGGAGGACTACTTGCACGCCAAACAACGTAAGCAGCAAGTGACAGACAAAGCTGAGCCATCTCAGAACCAACAGATCAGATCGAAGCACTGCAGTCCTGCCACATCCACTCATGAATGGTGGTGGACGATGAAACAAGTCACTAGAGGAGAAGGCTCCACCAATATCTCTATTCTCAATGATGGAAGAGCCCAGCATATCAGAGCCCAGCATATTACCGCCCCGAAGGTGTACTGTCAATCTTTATTAAAGTCATGGAAGGTGTCACCAACAGTGCTATCGAACAGCACCAGCTCAGCAATAACCCAGTTTTTGGGTTTTGGGTTATTGCTCAGTGACACCCAGTTTGGGTTCCGCCAGGGCCACTCAGTTCCTGAAGTCATTACAGCCTTGGTTCAAACATGGACAAAAGAGCTGAACTCGAGAGGGGAGGGGAGAGGGACAGCCCTTGATATCAAGGCTGCATCCGACTGAGTGTGGTGTTAAGGAGTCTGAGCAAAACTGGAATCAATGGGCATACCTAGCTCATAGGAAGATGGTTGTGGTTGTTGGAGATCAGTCATCTCAGCTCCAAGACATATCTGCAGGAGTTCCTCAGGGTAGTGTCCTAGGCCCAACCATCATCAGCTGCTTCATCAAGGACCTTCCCTCCATCATAAGGTCAGAAGTGGGGATGTTCAGCACCATTTGCAACTCATCAAACACTGAAGCAGTCCATATCCAAATGCAACAAGATCTGGACCATATCCAGGCTTGGGCTGACAAGTGGCAGGTAACATTTGTGCCACACAAATGCCAGGCTACAACTATCACCCACAAGTGACAAGTTAACCATTAACCCATGACTTTCAATGGTGTTACCATCATTTTATCCCCCACTATCAACGTTCTGGGAGATATTGATCAGAAACTCAGCTGGACTCACCACATAAACACAGTGGCTACAAGAACAGGTCAGAGACTAGGAATAGTGCAGTGAGTAACTCACCTCCTGACTCCCCAAAGCCTGTCCACTATCTACAAGGCATAAGTCAAGTGTGTGATGGAATACTCCTGATGTGCCTGGATGAGTGCAGCCCCAGTAAAACTCAAGAAGCTTCACATCATCCAGGACAAAGAAGCCTGCTTGATTGGCACTGCATCCACAAACATCAATCCCCTCTACGACCAACACTCAAGATGCACTGCAGAAATTCACAAAGTATCCGCAGAGAGCACCTTCCAAACCTACGACCACTTCCATCTGGAAGAACAAGGACAGCAGATATATGGGAACACCGCCACCTTCAAGTTCCCCTCCAAGCCACTCACCAGCCTGACCCTGAAAATATATTGCCGTCCTTCACTGCCATGGATCAAAATCCTGGAAGTTCCTCAGATGGATTGCAGTAGTTCAAGAAGGCAACTCACCATCACCTCCTCATGGGGCAAGTCATGTCAGGCAATAAATGCTGGCCAGCCAGCGAAGCCTATATCACACAAAATGAATAAATTTAAAAATTCCAGGTTACCAGAAGTGATGGCCATGAAAATAATCCATGCTTTGACTGATCCAAATACTATAACAATCCTGACAGATTTAAGGGAGGCAAATCTATTTTCAATTTTAAAAAGATCCCTTTTAAATCTTTTCCCACTGACCTTTATTTCTGGACTCCCCAACCCTTGGAAAAAGGCCAAGCCTGTTTTCATTTTATAAACCTCGACAAGGTCGCCTCTCGGCCTTCGACATTCCAGGGAAAACAGTCCCGTCCTATTTATCCTCTTCTTACAGCTCAAACCAAGAGAAAACTAGAAATTACAGACTTGTTGACCTAATAGCAATAAAGGGAAAATGTTGGTGTGTGTTCTCAAGGCTGTGGATTTATGAAAGGGGAATTGTGTTTCACAAACACATTGGAGTTTTTGAGGATGTAATGGATGAGGGAGAACCAGTAGATGTGATGTATTTTGATCTTAGAAAAGTTTTTGGTGAATTCCCATGAGGTTATTATGTAATATAAAAGCATATTTTAGAACTGATCTGGATTGAGAATTGGTTAGTATTTGGGACATAAGAGGCTTCAGAAAGGATTTATCAGGATGTTGTTGGGGAGAGAAGATCTGAGTTAGAAAGAAAGGCTGGGACATTTTTCACTGGCGCATTGGAGATTGAGAGGTGACCTCATAGAAATTTATAAAATAATGAGGAATATAGGTAGAATTAATGACACTTGTTTTTTCCGTATGTTCCCTCTACTGGATAGAGCAAGAATGTAGGTGCAACAAGCACTTGGGAAAGCATTGCAAGAGGCTGAGAATATAGGAGCAAGGAAGTCTTACTGCAGCTACTTAGGCCGCAGTGAGACCACACCGACAGCATTTTGTGCTGTTTTGGTCTCCCTACCAAAGGTATGGTAAACTTGCCATAGAGGGAGTGCAGTGAAGATCTACTAGACTGATTCCTGGGATGGCACAGTTGTCGTACGAGGGCAGAAATTTCCGGTCTTTCCCCCCTCCCCCCCCCCTCCTCCTCCCCTCCCCCCCCCCTCCTCCCCTCCCCCCCCCTCCTCCTCCCCTCCCCCCCCCCTCCTCCCCCCTCCTCCCCCCCCCCCCCCCTCCTCCCCCCTCCTCCCCCCCCCCCCCCTCCCCCCCCCCTCCTCCTCCTCCCCCCCCCCCCCTCCTCCTCCCCCCCTCCCCCCCCCCTCCTCCCCCCCCCCTCCTCTCCCCCCCCCCCCCTCCTCCTCCCCCCCTCCTCCCCCCCCCCTCCTCCCCCCCCCCTCCTCCCCCCCCTCCTCCCCCCCCCCTCCTCCCCCCCTCCTCCCCCCCCCTCCTCCCCCCCCCCCCCCTCCTCCCCCCCCCCCCTCCCCCCCCCCTCCTCCTCCTCCCCCCCCCCTCCTCCTCCTCCCCCCCCCCTCCTCCTCCCCCCCCCCCCCTCCCCCCCCCTCCCCCCCCCCTCCTCCTCCCCTCCCCCCCTCCCCCTCTCCCCCTCCCCCTCCCCCTCCCCCCCCCCTCCCCCTCCCCCCCCTCCCCCCCCTCCCCCTCCCCCTCCCCTCCCCCCCTCCCCCTCCCCCTCCCCTCCCCCCCTCCCCCCCCCCTCCCCCCCCCCCCTCCCCCCTCCCCCCCCTCCCCCTCCCCTCCCCCCCTCCCCCTCCCCCTCCCCCCCCTCCCCCTCCCCTCCCCCCCTCCCCCCCCCCTCCCCCCCCCCCCCCTCCCCCCTCCCCCCCCTCCCCCCCCTCCCTTCCCCCCCCCCCCTCCCCCCTCCCCCCCCCCCCCTCCCCCCCCTCCCCCTCCCCTCCCCCCCTCCCCCTCCCCCCCCCTCCCCCTCTCCCCCCCCCCCCCCTCCCCCCTCCCCCCCCTCCCCCTCCCCTCCCCCCCTCCCCCCCCCCCCCCTCTCCCCCTCCACCCCTCCTCTCCCCCTCCACCCCTCCTCTCCCCCTCCACTCCCCCACTCCCCCACTCCTCCTCTCCTCCTCTCCCCCCACTGCAAACATGTTGACACCATGACTCAACAGGAAGCAATCTGACCTCAGGCTGACGTCAGAGAGCACCAGGCCGGAAGAGTGGGCTTCACCACAACGCAGTGCCTGTTGGGTAATGACGTTCAGGAGACGGCCCAAAGAGACTGCGCGCGCAGTAACGCGGGCGCGGGTTGGCTGTTGCGGGAGAGCGGGACGACCAATAGGAGAGCGGCAGGAGCCGCGGTGTGTCACCAGGAGCGGCGTCGGCGAGAGGAGAGAGAGAGGAAGGTACCGGCACCGGGGGGGGGGGGTCAGTGAGATATTTAATATTATACACCGGGGGGACGGGGTCAGTGAGATATTTAATATTATACACCGGGGGGGGTGGGGTCAGTGAGATATTTAATATTATACACGGGGGGGGTCAGTGAGGTATTTAATATTATACACCGGGGGGGGTGGGGTCAGTGAGATATTTAATATTATACACGGGGGGGGGGTCAGTGAGGTATTGAATATTATACACCGGGGGGGGTGGGGTCAGTGAGATATTTAATATTATACACGGGGGGGGTCAGTGAGGTATTTAATATTTATACACCGTGGGGGGGTGGGGTCAGTGAGCATATTTAATATTATAGCACGGGGGGGGGGTCAGTGAGGTATTTACTATTATACACGGGGGGGGTGGGGTCAGTGAGATATCTTAATATTATACACTGGGGGGGTGGCGGTCAGTGAAATATTTAATATTATACACCGGGGGGGGGTCAGTGAGTATTTAATAATTAGTACACCGGGGGGGGTGGTCAGTGAGATATTTAATATTATACACCGAGGGGGGGTCAGTGAGATATTTAATATTATACACCGGGGGGGGGGGTCAGTGAGATATTTAATATTATACACCGGGGGGGGGGTCAGTGAGATATTTCAATATTATACACCGAGGGGGGGGTCAGTGAGATATTTAATATTATACACCGGGGGGGTGGGGGGTCAGTGAGATACTTTAATATTATACACCGGGGGGGGGGGTCAGTGAGATATTTAATATTATACACCGGGGGGGGGGGGGTCAGTGAGATATTTAATATTATACACGGGGTTGGGGGGTCAGTGAGATACGGGGATGGGGCTGTTTAATATCGTGGTACGGGGAGAGGGGCTGGGGCCTGTTTAATATCGTGTACGGGGAGAGGGGCTGGGGCCTGTTTAATATCGTGTACGGGGAGAGGGGCTGGGGCCTGTTTAATATCGTGTACGGGGAGAGGGGCTGGGGCCTGTTAATATCGTGTACGGGAGAGGGTGGGCTGTTAATATCGTGTACGGGGAGAGGGGGCTGGGGCCTGTTTAATATAGTGTACGGGGTGAGGGGCTGGGGCCTGTTTAATATCGTGTACGGGGAGAGGGGCTGGGGCCTGTTTAATATCGTGTACGGGGAGAGGGGCTGGGGCCTGTTTATATCGTGGTACGGGGAGAGGGGCTGGGCCTGTTTAATATCGTGTACGGGGAGAGGGGCTGGGGCCTGTTTAATATCGTGTACGGGGAGAGGGGCTGGGGCCTGTTAAATATCGTGTCCGGGAGAGGGAATGGGGCCTGTTTAATATCGTGTACGGGAGAGGGGCTGGGCCTGTTTAATATAGTGTACGGGGGTGAGGGGCTGGGGCCTGTTTAATATCGTGTACGGGGAGAGGGGCTGGGACCTGTTTAATATCGTGTACGGGGAGAGGGGATGGGACCTGTTTAATATTGTGGTCGAGAGGGGTGGTGCTGGAAAAGCCCATCAGGTCAGGCAGCACCTGAGGAGCAGGTGATTTGACCTTGTCGTGGATCAATTCCATCTTTGAGTTTTTCTGTGCAGTTTGTACTTTCTCCCTGTGTCTGCGTGGGTTTGCCCCAGTTTCCTCCCACAGGTCATTAATTGGCTGATTAGATCGATTGACCATGCTCCGTTGTCCTGTAGTGACATGGGATGTGCTGGTTCTGTCACTGCCAATGCTGGGTTCCGCAGGTGCATTGGGGTCTGTTGTGTGGGACGGATGCTGTTAGAGTGTTGTGTGGACCTGATGAGCACAATTGCCTCTTTCTGAACTGTTGGGATTATATTCAGATTAGGTTCCAACAAGTCCACTCCGCCCCTCCAAAGAGTAACCTGCCCAGACCCTATATTTACCCCTGACCACTGCACTTAACCACACATCCTGAGGACTATGGGACAATTTAGCACGGCCAATCCACCCTTAACCTGCACATCTTTGGAGTGTGGGAGGAAACCGGAGCAAACCCACGCAGACACGGGGAGAATGTGCAAACTCCACACAGAGGCTGGAACCAAACCCGGGTCCCTGGTGCTGTGAGGCAGCTGTGCTGCCCCATTGAGAATAACTCAACTGTGTTATATCCTAGAGTAACTAAACTCTACAGTACCATCGAGTTGCCAAACTGTAGTACATAAAATAGAGTAATTAAACTGTCGTTTGACAGATCGAATATTTAAATTGTATGTTCAAGAAGGAGTAATTAAACTGTATAATGTGTTAGAAAGGTAGTGACTAAATTATACCATAGAGTCCAGAGGGGGGACTGTCTGCCCCACACCGTGTGTCCTGGAGGGGACTGTCTGCCCCACACCGTGTGTCCTGGAGGGGACTGTCTGCCCCTCGCCGTGTGTCCTGGAGGGGACTGTCTGCCCCTCGCCGTGTGTCCTGGAGGGGACTGTCTGCCCCTCGCCGTGTGTCCTGGAGGGGACTGTCTGCCCCTCGCCGTGTGTCCTGGAGGGGACTGTCTGCCCCTCGCCGTGTGTCCTGGAGGGGACTGTCTGCCCTCGCCGTGTGTCCTGGAGGGGACTGTCTGCCCCTCGCCGTGTGTCCTGGAGGGGACTGTCTGCCCCTCGCCGTGTGTCCTGGAGGGACTGTCTGCCCCTCGCCGTGTGTCCTGGAGGGGACTGTCTGCCCCTCGCCGTGTGTCCTGGAGGGGACTGTCTGCCCCTCGCCGTGTGTCCTGGAGGGGACTGTCTGCCCCTCGCCGTGTGTCCTGGAGGGGACTGTCTGCCCCTCGCCGTGTGTCCTGGAGGGGACTGTCTGCCCCTCGCCGTGTGTCCTGGAGGGGACTGTCTGCCCCTCGCCGTGTGTCCTGGAGGGACTGTCTGCCCCTCGCCGTGTGTCCTGGAGGGGACTGTCTGCCCTCGCGTGTGTCCTGGAGGGGACTGTCTGCCCCTCGCCGTGTGTCCTGAGGGGACTGTCTGCCCCTCGCCGTGTGTCCTGGAGGGGACTGTCTGCCCCTCGCCGTGTGTCCTGGAGGGGACTGTCTGCCCCTCGCCGTGTGTCCTGGAGGGGACTGTCTGCCCCTCGCCGTGTGTCCTGGAGGGGACTGTCTGCCCCTCGCCGTGTGTCCTGGAGGGGACTGTCTGCCCCTCAGCCGTGTGTCCTGGAGGGGACTGTCTGCCCCTCGCCGTGTGTCCTGGAGGGGACTGTCTGCCCCTCGCCGTGTGTCCTGGAGGGACTGTCTGCCCCTCGCCGTGTGTCCTGGAGGGGACTGTCTGCCCTCGCCGTGTGTCCTGGAGGGGACTGTCTGCCTCGCCGTGTGTCTGGAGGGGACTGTCTGCCTGCGTGTGTCCTGGAGGGGACTGTCTGCCCCTCGCCGTGTGTCCTGGAGGGGACTGTCTGCCCCTCGCCGTGTGTCCTGGAGGGGACTGTCTGCCCCTCGCCGTGTGTCCTGGAGGGGACTGTCTGCCCCTCGCCGTGTGTCCTGGAGGGGACTGTCTGCCCCTCGCCGTGTGTCCTGGAGGGGACTGTCTGCCCCTCGCCGTGTGTCCTGGAGGGGACTGTCTGCCCCTCGCCGTGTGTCCTGGAGGGGACTGTCTGCCCCTCGCCGTGTGTCCTGGAGGGGACTGTCTGCCCTCGCCGTGTGTCCTGGAGGGGACTGTCTGCCCCTCGCCGTGTGTCCTGGAGGGGACTGTCTGCCCCTCGCCGTGTGTCCTGGAGGGGACTGTCTGCCCTCGCCGTGTGTCCTGGAGGGGACTGTCTGCCCCTCGCCGTGTGTCCTGGAGGGGACTGTCTGCCCTCGCCGTGTGTCCTGGAGGGGACTGTCTGCCCCTCGCCGTGTGTCCTGGAGGGGACTGTCTGCCCCTCGCCGTGTGTCTGGAGGGGACTGTCTGCCCCTCGCCGTGTGTCCTGGACCCTCGCCGTGTGGCCTGGAGGGGACTGTCTGCCCCTCGCCGTGTGGCCTGGAGGGGGACTGTCTGCCCCTCGCCGTGTGTCCTGGAGGGGACTGTCTGCCCCTCGCCGTGTGTCCTGGAGGGGACTGTCTGCCCCTCGCCGTGTGTCCTGGAGGGGACTGTCTGCCCCTCGCCGTGTGTCCTGGAGGGGACTGTCTGCCCCTCGCCGTGTGTCCTGGAGGGGACTGTCTGCCCCTCGCCGTGTGTCCTGGAGGGGACTGTCTGCCCTCGCCGTGTGTCCTGGAGGGGGACTGTCTGCCCCTCGCCGTGTGTCCTGGAGGGGACTGTCTGCCCCTCGCCGTGTGTCCAGGAGGGGACTGTCTGCCCCTCGCCGATGTGGCCTGGAGGGGACTGTCTGCCCCTCGCCGTGTGGCCTGGAGGGGACTGTCTGCCCTCGCCGTGTGGCCTGGAGGGGACTGTCTGCCCCTCGCCGTGTGGCCTGGAGGGGACTGTCTGCCCCTCGCCCGTGTGGCCTGGAGGGGACTGTCTGCCCCTCGCCGTGTGGCCTGGAGGGGGACTGTCTGCCCCTCGCCGTGTGGCCTGGAGGGGACTGTCTGCCCCTCGCCGTGTGGCCTGGAGGGGACTGTCTGCCCCCTCGCCGTGTGGCCTGGAGGGGACTGTCTGCCCTCGCCGTGTGGCCTGGAGGGGACTGTCTGCCCCTCGCCGTGTGGCCTGGAGGGGACTGTCTGCCCCTCGCCGTGTGGCCTGGAGGGGACTGTCTGCCCCTCGCCGTGTGGCCTGGAGGGACTGTCTGCCCCTCGCCGTGTGGCCTGGAGGGGACTGTCTGCCCCTCGCCGTGTGGCCTGGAGGGGGACTGTCTGCCCCTCGCCGTGTGGCCTGGAGGGACTGTCTGCCCCTCGCCGTGTGGCCTGGAGGGGACTGTCTGCCCCTCGCCGTGTGGCCCTGGAGGGGACTGTCTGCCCCTCGCCGTGTGCCTGGAGGGGACTGGTCTGCCCCTCGCCGTGTGGCCTGGAGGGGACTGTCTGCCCCTCGCCGTGTGGCCTGGAGGGGGACTGTCTGCCCCTCGCCGTGTGGCCTGGAGGGGACTGTCTGCCCCTCGCCGTGTGGCCTGGAGGGGACTGTCTGCCCCTCGCCGTGTGGCCTGGAGGGGACTGTCTGCCCCTCGCCGTGTGGCCTGGAGGGGACTGTCTGCCCCTCGCCGTGTGGCCTGGAGGGGACTGTCTGCCCCTCGCCGTGTGGCCTGGAGGGGACTGTCTGCCCCTCGCCGTGTGGCCTGGAGGGGACTGTCTGCCCCTCGCCGTGTGGCCTGGAGGGGACTGTCTGCCCCTCGCCGTGTGGCCTGGAGGGGACTGTCTGCCCCTCGCCGTGTGGCCTGGAGGGGACTGTCTGCCCCTCGCGTGTGGCCTGGAGGGGACTGTCTGCCCCTCGCCGTGTGGCCTGGAGGGGACTGTCTGCCCCTCGCCGTGTGGCCTGGAGGGGACTGTCTGCCCCTCGCCGTGTGGCCTGGAGGGGACTGTCTGCCCCTCGCCGTGTGGCCTGGAGGGGACTGTCTGCCCCTCGCCGTGTGGCCTGGAGGGGACTGTCTGCCCCCTCGCCGTGTGGCCTGGAGGGGGACTGTCTGCCCCTCGCCGTGTGGCCTGGAGGGGACTGTCTGCCCTCGCCGTGTGGCCTGGAGGGGACTGTCTGCCCCTCGCCGTGTGGCCTGGAGGGGACTGTCTGCCCCTCGCCGTGTGGCCTGGAGGGGACTGTCTGCCCCTCGCCGTGTGGCCTGGAGGGGACTGTCTGCCCCTCGCCGTGTGGCCTGGAGGGGACTGTCTGCCCCTCGCCGTGTGGCCTGGAGGGGACTGTCTGCCCCTCGCCGTGTGGCCTGGAGGGACTGTCTGCCCCTCGCCGTGTGGCCTGGAGGGGACTGTCTGCCCCTCGCCGTGTGGCCTGGAGGGGACTGTCTGCCCCTCGCCGTGTGGCCTGGAGGGGACTGTCTGCCCCTCGCCGTGTGGCCTGGAGGGGACTGTCTGCCCCTCGCCGTGTGGCCTGGAGGGGACTGTCTGCCCCTCGCCGTGTGGCCTGGAGGGGACTGTCTGCCCCTCGCCGTGTGGCCTGGAGGGGACTGTCTGCCCCTCGCCGTGTGGCCTGGAGGGGACTGTCTGCCCCTCGCCGTGTGGCCTGGAGGGGACTGTCTGCCCCTCGCCGTGTGGCCTGGAGGGGACTGTCTGCCCCTCGCCGTGTGGCCTGGAGGGGACTGTCTGCCCCTCGCCGTGTGGCCTGGAGGGGACTGTCTGCCCTCGCCGTGTGGCCTGGAGGGGACTGTCTGCCCCTCGCCGTGTGGCCTGGAGGGGACTGTCTGCCCCTCGCCGTGTGGCCTGGAGGGGACTGTCTGCCCCTCGCCGTGTGGCCTGGAGGGGACTGTCTGCCCCTCGCCGTGTGGCCTGGAGGGGACTGTCTGCCCCTCGCCGTGTGGCCTGGAGGGGACTGTCTGCCCCTCGCCGTGTGGGCCTGGAGGGGACTGTCTGCCCCTCGCCGTGTGGCCTGGAGGGGACTGTCTGCCCCTCGCCGTGTGGCCTGGAGGGGACTGTCTGCCCCTCGCCGTGTGGCCTGGAGGGGACTGTCTGCCCCTCGCCGTGTGGCCTGGAGGGGACTGTCTGCCCCTCGCCGTGTGGCCTGGAGGGGACTGTCTGCCCCTCGCCGTGTGGCCTGGAGGGGACTGTCTGCCCCTCGCCGTGTGGCCTGGAGGGGACTGTCTGCCCCTCGCCGTGTGGCCTGGAGGGGACTGTCTGCCCCTCGCCGTGTGGCCTGGAGGGGACTGTCTGCCCCTCGCGTGTGGCCTGGAGGGGACTGTCTGCCCCTCGCCGTGTGGCCTGGAGGGGACTGTCTGCCCCTCGCCGTGTGGCCTGGAGGGGACTGTCTGCCCCTCGCCGTGTGGCCTGGAGGGGACTGTCTGCCCCTCGCCGTGTGGCCTGGAGGGGACTGTCTGCCCCTCGCCGTGTGGCCTGGAGGGGACTGTCTGCCCCTCGCCGTGTGGCCTGGAGGGGACTGTCTGCCCCTCGCCGTGTGGCCTGGAGGGGACTGTCTGCCCCCTCGCCGTGTGGCCTGGAGGGGACTGTCTGCCCCTCGCCGTGTGGCCTGGAGGGGACTGTCTGCCCCTCGCCGTGTGGCCTGGAGGGGACTGTCTGCCCCTCGCCGTGTGGCCTGGAGGGGACTGTCTGCCCCTCGCCGTGTGGCCTGGAGGGGACTGTCTGCCCCTCGCCGTGTGGCCTGGAGGGGACTGTCTGCCCCTCGCCGTGTGGCCTGGAGGGGACTGTCTGCCCCTCGCCGTGTGGCCTGGAGGGGACTGTCTGCCCCTCGCCGTGTGGCCTGGAGGGGACTGTCTGCCCCTCGCCGTGTGGCCTGGAGGGGACTGTCTGCCCCTCGCCGTGTGGCCTGGAGGGGACTGTCTGCCCCTCGCCGTGTGGCCTGGAGGGGACTGTCTGCCCCTCGCCGTGTGGCCTGGAGGGGACTGTCTGCCCCTCGCCGTGTGGCCTGGAGGGGACTGTCTGCCCCTCGCCGTGTGGCCTGGAGGGGACTGTCTGCCCCTCGCCGTGTGGCCTGGAGGGGACTGTCTGCCCCTCGCCGTGTGGCCTGGAGGGGACTGTCTGCCCCTCGCCGTGTGGCCTGGAGGGGACTGTCTGCCCCTCGCCGTGTGGCCTGGAGGGGACTGTCTGCCCTCGCCGTGTGGCCTGGAGGGGACTGTCTGCCCCTCGCCGTGTGGCCTGGAGGGGACTGTCTGCCCCTCGCCGTGTGGCCTGGAGGGGACTGTCTGCCCCTCGCCGTGTGGCCTGGAGGGGACTGTCTGCCCCTCGCCGTGTGGCCTGGAGGGGACTGTCTGCCCCTCGCCGTGTGGCCTGGAGGGGACTGTCTGCCCCTCGCCGTGTGGCCTGGAGGGGACTGTCTGCCCCTCGCCGTGTGGCCTGGAGGGGACTGTCTGCCCCTCGCCGTGTGGCCTGGAGGGGACTGTCTGCCCCTCGCCGTGTGGCCTGGAGGGGACTGTCTGCCCCTCGCCGTGTGGCCTGGAGGGGACTGTCTGCCCCTCGCCGTGTGGCCTGGAGGGGACTGTCTGCCCCTCGCCGTGTGGCCTGGAGGGGACTGTCTGCCCCTCGCCGTGTGGCCTGGAGGGGACTGTCTGCCCCTCGCCGTGTGGCCTGGAGGGACTGTCTGCCCCTCGCCGTGTGGCCTGGAGGGGACTGTCTGCCCCTCGCCGTGTGGCCTGGAGGGGACTGTCTGCCCCTCGCCGTGTGGCCTGGAGGGGGACTGTCTGCCCTCGCCGTGTGGCCTGGAGGGGACTGTCTGCCCCTCGCCGTGTGGCCTGGAGGGGACTGTCTCTGCCCCTCGCCGTGTGCCTGGAGGGGACTGTCTGCCCCTCGCCGTGTGGCCTGGAGGGGACTGTCTGCCCCTCGCCGTGTGGCCTGGAGGGGACTGTCTGCCCCTCGCCGTGTGGCCTGGAGGGGACTGTCTGCCCCTCGCCGTGTGGCCTGGAGGGGACTGTCTGCCCCTCGCCGTGTGGCCTGGAGGGGACTGTCTGCCCCTCGCCGTGTGGCCTGGAGGGGACTGTCTGCCCCTCGCCGTGTGGCCTGGAGGGGACTGTCTGCCCCTCGCCGTGTGGCCTGGAGGGGACTGTCTGCCCCTCGCCGTGTGGCCTGGAGGGGGACTGTCTGCCCCTCGCCGTGTGGCCTGGAGGGGACTGTCTGCCCCTCGCCGTGTGGCCTGGAGGGGACTGTCTGCCCCTCGCCGTGTGGCCTGGAGGGGACTGTCTGCCCCTCGCCGTGTGGCCTGGAGGGGGACTGTCTGCCCCTCGCCGTGTGGCCTGGAGGGGACTGTCTGCCCCTCGCGTGTGGCCTGGAGGGGACTGTCTGCCCCTCGCCGTGTGGCCTGGAGGGGACTGTCTGCCCCTCGCCGTGTGGCCTGGAGGGGACTGTCTGCCCCTCGCCGTGTGGCCTGGAGGGGACTGTCTGCCCCTCGCCGTGTGGCCTGGAGGGGACTGTCTGCCCCTCGCCGTGTGGCCTGGAGGGGACTGTCTGCCCCTCGCCGTGTGGCCTGGAGGGGACTGTCTGCCCCTCGCCGTGTGGCCTGGAGGGGACTGTCTGCCCCTCGCCGTGTGGCCTGGAGGGGACTGTCTGCCCCTCGCCGTGTGGCCTGGAGGGGACTGTCTGCCCCTCGCCGTGTGGCCTGGAGGGGACTGTCTGCCCCTCGCCGTGTGGCCTGGAGGGGACTGTCTGCCCCTCGCCGTGTGGCCTGGAGGGGACTGTCTGCCCCTCGCCGTGTGGCCTGGAGGGGACTGTCTGCCCCTCGCCGTGTGGCCTGGAGGGGACTGTCTGCCCCTCGCCGTGTGGCCTGGAGGGGACTGTCTGCCCCTCGCCGTGTGGCCTGGAGGGGACTGTCTGCCCCTCGCCGTGTGGCCTGGAGGGGACTGTCTGCCCCTCGCCGTGTGGCCTGGAGGGGACTGTCTGCCCCTCGCTGTGTGGCCTGGAGGGGACTGTCTGCCCCTCGCCGTGTGGCCTGGAGGGGACTGTCTGCCCCTCGCCGTGTGGCCTGGAGGGGACTGTCTGCCCCACACTGTGTGTCTTGGCGGGGACAGTCTGTCCTGGAGGGGAGAGTAACCCAGTATAGAATGATCTGTATAATATGTAGGATGTGAGTAATGTGGGAATAATGTATAAGGAGGAATGTGTAATTACCCTAAAATTTACATCACTATATATCAATAAACCCAAAATGTGTTCGTCATCAGTTTAAAAATCCTGTGTGCAGAGTAATGCATGTATATTATCAACATTATGAATATCTGGAATAAGCGGCATAAAATATAGAATGTGTAATGTTGAATGTCTGGAGAGAATAATGAATGTATATTTATTCCAAAAGTAACCGATATAAATGTGTGGACAGTAATTCATAGTAAAATGTAGAGCAATTTGACATAGTACAGAGGGACTGATTAATGCAAAATAATAGAGGAATTTTAAAAAGTATAAATTACTATATTCTATTCACTGTTTTGAATATTATGTGTGAAAAATATGCAATAATGAGTCATTAATGTAAATAGTGTAATTATAAAGAGCTTATTTAAATACTATCGGAATTGGGGGGGTAGCGAGAGAGAGAGTTGTTAATAAATGGACAGGGGAAGTAAGAGTAATCACATGGTTCCCAGTAGAGAGAGGGGATCGAAAGAGGGAAGGAGTGGGATTGGCGATTGAGAGATAGGGAGCAGCTAGTTTTCCAGGCCAAGAGAGTGGATGAAGTTGAGGGAATGCGGTGTTGGCAGGACTGAGGAGTCTGGGGAATTGGCTGGTGAAGAGTGAGGGAGTGGGTGTCCTGAGACAGGACTGTGAAGAGAAGGGATACTTGAGCAGGGGATGTGAAGGATTGAAAGAGTGGGAAAGGAGAGGGCTGGGAGAGCGCAGTCACTCAGCGTTGGGCCAGGGAAACAGGGAGTTGGCAGAGATACCACTGGGTGAGGGTGATGCAAGGATAGTTAGCTTGGTGGGATGGGGTGATGGACAGGGTAAATGGGGGTGTGGGAGATGGGAGAGAAAAGGAGGGCAGAAGCTTGAGACTAAGGTGGGGTAAGGAAGAGAATATGAGCAGAGATGACAAGTTAGAAATGTGGGAGTGGGTCATTTGGCCCCTCGAGCAAACCAACATTCAATGAGATCATGGCTCATCTGTTGTTTAACTCCCTAACTACCTGTCTCTGGCCCACATGCCTTACATTTTTCGTAAGCAAAAGCATTATCTGTCTCACGTTGAAAATTAACAGCTGATCTAGGATTCCAAACATCTCCCACTCTGTGTGTGTGTCTGTGTGTGTGTGTGTATGTGTGTCAAAGTGCTGCCTAACATCTCTCGTGGACATCTCTGGCCCTAATTCTTGGACTCTGCTCAATCGTTCCAGAATCTCTGAACCATTTGTATAAACCTATGCAAACTCCCTCCAATGCTAATCAGGGTCGTGCCCAGATCTGCTCCCGGTGCTCCAAATAGGGTTGATCCAGCATTTTGCAGAACAGCAACATAACCTCTGCATCCTTACACTCCAGTCCTCTAGATTTGAGGACCAGCATTCCATGGGATCTCTTGATTATTTTCTGTATCTGTTCTTGGCATTTTAAAGGTTTATGCATCTAAGCAAACTCCCTCCCCCCCCCCCCCCCCCCCCCCCCCTCCGCCAAGGTTCCTTCGGGGAGTGTGGGTGAGGCAGGAGTGCTGAAGAGAGGGGGCAGGGTGCAAAGACGTGATGGGAGAGAGTGTATGGGGACCATGAGAGTGAGGGATGTGAGAGGGGAGGTTGTGGCATGGAGGGAGGAGGGGTGAAAGAGAGACCGGGGGACAGGAGATGGGAGCCAGGAGGAGGTAGGTGTGGAAGGAAAGGGAGCCTGTGTGACTCAACCCATTGATCTGACAGTGTCTCTCCCTTCCAGGTGATGCCGCCCTTGTAGCACCCTCTCTGCGAGGGTGAGAGAGAGGTGTGACAGGGAGAACGATGGAGACGCAGAGCAGTGCACCGATGGAGCACCAGTACATGTGCTCCGAGTGTGGTCAGCTGTACAACACCCTGGAGGAGGTGCTGCTGCACCAGCAAACCCACGTTGGGCTGCATGTGTATGTGTGCCCCGAGATGGCTGACTCCGAGATGAAGGAGCTGGGCCTGACCCACCCCGGTGGCAGTGCCGAGAGCCGGTTCCAGTGCCTGGAGTGCGGGCAGCTGCTGAGCAGTCCCGATGAGTTGCTGCAACACCAGGGACTACATGCCAAGGAGGGCCTGGTCTGCGGCAAGCTGGAGATCGGTAGCTTTAGCCTGACCGAGGACAGCCATCATTACGAATGCTCAGAATGCAAGCAGGTAGGTGGGAGGAACCAACTCCCCCCCCCCCCCCCCCCCCAGCAAGTTGGGCAGAGAGAACCTGCCGTTTCAAACCCACTCGAGAAGCCTGCTTATTCCCTGTGACACTCGGCTCTCACCTACTTATGTCTCCTGGCCCCCTGTGAATAATCCCTGTATGTGCACCCCCCCCCCCCCCAGCTCCATTTCCCCAGCCATCATGCTACTTTACGTCTCTACCCTGACTCCCACCTTCAGTGTTAATACCACTCTTTCCTCGCTACTGCCAGTTCTGATGAAGAGCCGTTGAGTCATGCAGCGCGGAAACAGGTCCTTTGGTCCAACCAGTTCTTGCTGACTGTAATCCCAAATTTAAAATACCCTCACCTGCCTGCACTTGTCCCATATCCCTCCAAACCTTTCTGATTCATGTCCTTATCCAAATGTCTTTTAAATGTTGGAACTGTACCCACATCCTCCACTTCCTCGGGCAGTTCATTCCATATACTGTGTTTTTAAAAAAACACAAAAAAATTGCCGCTGATGTCCTTTCGAAATCTTCCTCCTCTTGCCTTTCTTAAACAAAACCCCTAGTTTTTAACTTTTTCCACCTTTGGGAAAAGACTGTCGTCACTCACCTTATCCATGTCATAGAGTCACGGAGATGTACAGCACAGAAACAGACCCTTCGGTCCAACCTGTCCATGCTGACCCAGATATCCCAACCCAATCTAGTCCCACCTGCCAGCACCCGGCCCATATCCCTCCAAACCCATGCCCCTCATGATTTGATAAACCTCTGTAAGTCACCCCTCAACCTCTTTTTGCTCCAGTGGGACAAAGTCACAGACTATCCGGCCTCCCCTATAACTCAAACCCTCCATTCCCAGTGGCAAATCTTTTCTGAACCCTCTCCAGTTTAATAATATCCTTCCTTTAACAGTCACCAGACTTGAAACATTAACTCAGCCTTTCCCTGCCAGAAGTGCTGAGTTCCACCAGCAATTTCTGTTTTGGTATTCTGTACTTTATTCCTTGGAGTGCCTGGGATACAATTCACTCATCTTGGTGATGTATCCACCTTCAAAAGGGGTCAGACCTTCCACTGCGTCCCATCCCGATCTACTTATTTTACCCCAGGGTTCAATTGTTCCCTGTCTTGAAGTGGAATGTGTGCATTTTCCCCCTCATTTGTGAAGACAGAGACACCGTACTCATTAATAAACCCTGACCAAATATTCTGTATCTGTGCACAAGTTACCCTGTATAACTCTGACGAGCACAACTCTTTCTTTAGTCATCCCCTTGTTCATTGTATACAGATCAAAGATTTATGAATTTTCCTTTATATTACCAGCCAATCCTTTTTCTGTATCTTTCTTGGCTGATTTCCCTTTAATCCAAAACCTAATCTTCGGATGCAATTATTGCTGAAGGCGTTTTTATTCCTGCTTTCTCTGCACTCCTGGATAACCAGGGATTTGAGATTTGACAGCACCAGCCTTTTTTTCTTTGTAGGGACGTGTCTCCATTGAGTCTTGCTTTTGGGTGATCGTCACTGACTTTCCTTTAAGTGGCTGTCTCCAGTTCACCTTGGTCAGATCCCCTCTCGGCTTCATAGCAGTTATCCCTCTTCTTTACTCCTGTCTGTGTCCTTCATTAACTGCACAACTCTCACCCACCAGTACTGTAAGTACATCGTACAATCACTACAGTGTGCAAGCAGGCTATTCGGTCCATCAAGTCCACACTAAATCCCAAAAACATCATCCCGACCATAACCCTGCAGCCCTGCATCTCCCGGCACACCTCTGGACAATGGAGCAGGTTCCCATGATCAGTCTGCCCTAGCCTGCACATTGGTCCCACTTCATCTCTAAGACTAAATCATGAATTGTATCCCTGTCAACTTGACGGATGTGCTGATTAAAAGAAAAGTTGTCTTGAAATCCGTTTAAGAAGGTTGTTCCCACTATGCCTTTAATACTCTTTGTGTATCAGTTAATGTTATGGAGGTTAAGCCTCCGTCTCCCTGCCTGCCGCCTGGGATACAGCACTGGGCGGGATGGGTCTGGCAGTGTAACACTGGGCTATGGCACTGGGAGGGGATGGGTCTGGCAGTGTAACACTGGGCTATGGCACTGGGAGGGGATGGGTCTGGCAGTGTAACACTGGGCTATGGCACTGGGCGGGATGGGTCTGGCAGTGTGTAACACTGGGCTATGGCACTGGGAGGGGATGGGTCTGCCAGTGTAACACTGGGCTGTGGCACTGGGAGGGGATGGGTCTGGCAGTGTAACACTGGGCTGTGACACGGGGGGAATGGGTCTGGCAGTGTAACACTGGGCTACGGCACTGGGAGGGGATGGGTCTGGCAGTGTAACACTGGGCTACGGCACTGGGAGTGGATGGGTCTGGCAGTGGAACACTGGGCTGTGGCACGGGGGGAATGGGTCTGGCAGTGTAACACTGGGCTGTGGCACTGGGAGGGGATGGGTCTGGCAGTGTAACACTGGGCTGTGGCACTGGGAGGGGATGGGTCTGGCAGTGTAACACTGGGCTGTGGCACTGGGAGGGGATGGGTCTGGCAGTTTAACACTGGGCTGTGGCACTGGGAGGGGATGGGTCTGGCAGTGTAACATTGGGCTGTGGCACTGGGAGGGGATGGGTCTGGCAGTGTAACACTGGGCTATGGCACTGGGAGGGGATGGGTCTGGCGGTGTAACACTGGGCTATGGCACTGGGAGGGGATGGGTCTGGCAGTGTAACACTGGGCTGTGGCACTGGGAGGGGATGGGTGTGGCAGTGTAACACTGGGCTACGGCACTGGGAGTGGATGGGTCTGGCAGTGTAACACTGGGCTGTGGCACGGGGGGAATGGGTCTGGCAGTGTAACACTGGGCTGTGGCACTGGGAGGGGATGGGTCTGGCAGTGTAACACTGGGCTGTGGCACTGGGAGGGGATGGGTCTGGCAGTGTAACACTGGGCTGTGGCACTGGGAGGGGATGGGTCTGGCAGTGTAACACGGCTATGGCACTGGGAGGGGATGGGTCTGGCAGTGTAACACTGGGCTATGGCACTGGGAGGGGATGGGTCTGGCAGTGTAACACTGGGCTACGGCACTGGGAGGGCACGGGTCTGGCAGTGTGTAACACTGGTTTGTGGCACTGGGCGGGGATGGGTCTGGCAGTGTAACACTGGGCTGTGGCACTGGGAGGGGATGGGTCTGGCAGTGTAACATTGGGCTGTGGCACTGGGAGGGGATGGGTCTGGCAGTGTGTAACACTGGGCTATGGCACTGGGAGGGGATGGGTCTGGCAGTGTGTAACACTGGGCTATGGCACTGGGAGGGGATGGGTCTGGCAGTGTAACACTGGGCTGTGGCACTGGGAGGGGATGGGTCTGGCAGTGTAACACTGGGCTATGGCACTGGGAGGGGATGGGTCTGGCAGTGTAACACTGGGCTACGGCACTGGGAGGGCACGGGTCTGGCAGTGTGTAACACTGGTTTGTGGCACTGGGCGGGGATGGGTCTGGCAGTGTAACACTGGGCTGTGGCACTGGGAGGGGACGGGTCTGGCAGTGTGTAACACTGGGCTATGGCACTGGGAGGGTACGGGTCTGGCAGTGTGTAACACTGGGTTGTGGCACTGGGCGGGGATGGGTCTGGCAGTGTAACACTGGGCTGTGGCACTGGGACGGGATGGGTCTGGCAGTGTAACATTGGGCTATGGCACTGGGAGGGTATGGGTCTGGCAGTGTAACACTGGGCTACGGCACTGGGCGGGATGGGTCTGGCAGTGTAACACTGGGCTGTGGCACTGGGCGGGGATGGGTCTGGCAGTGTAACACTGGGCTGTGGCACTGGGCGGGGGGGGCGGGTCTAGCGGTGTGTGGCAATGGGGGGGGACGGGTCTGGCGGTGTGTCGCACTGGGCCGCGGCATTGGGGGTGGATGGGTCTGGCAGTGTAACACTGGGCTATTACACTGCCAGACCCACTCTCGCCAGTGTAACACTGGGCTGTGGCACTGGGAGGGGATGGGTCTGGCAGTGTAACACTGGGCTACGGCACTGGGAGTGGATGGGTCTGGCAGTGTAACACTGGGCTGTGGCACTGGGAGGGGATGGGTCTGGCAGTGTAACACTGGGCTGTGGCACTGGGAGGGGATGGGTCTGGCAGTGTAACACTGGGCTGTGGCACTGGGGGGAATGGGTCTGGCAGTGTAACACTGGGCTGTGGCACTGGGAGGGCATGGGTCTGGCAGTGTAGCACTGGGCGGGGGGGCGGGTCTAGCGGTGTGTGGCAATGGGGGGGGACGGGTCTGGCGGTGTGTAGCACTGGGCCGCGGCATTGGGGTGGATGGGTCTGGCAGTGTAACACTGGGCTATTACACTGCCAGACCCACTCTCGCCAGTGTAACACTGGGCTGTGGCACTGGGAGGGGATGGGTCTGGCAGTGTAACACTGGGCTGTGGCACTGGGAGGGGATGGGTCTGGCAGTGTAACACTGTGCTGTGGCACTGGGAGGGGATGGGTCTGGCGGTGTAACACTGGGCAGTGGCACTGGGAGGGGATGGGTCTCATAGTGTAACACTGGGCTATGGCACTGGGAGGGGATGGGTCTGGCAGTGTAACACTGGGCTGTGGCACTGGGGGATGGGTCTGGCAGTGTAACACTAGGCTACGGCACTGGGAGTGGATGGGTCTGGCAGTGTAACACTGGGCTGTGGCACGGGGGGAATGGGTCTGGCAGTGTAACACTGGGCTGTGGCACTGGGAGGGGATGGGTCTGGCAGTGTAACACTGGGCTGTGGCACTGGGAGGGGATCGGTCTGGCAGTGTAACACTGGGCTGTGGCACTGGGCGGGCGGACGGGTCTGGCGGTGTGTAGCACTGGGCCGCGGCATTGGGGGTGGATGGGTCTGGCAGTGTAACACTGGGCTATTACACTGCCAGACCCACTCTCGCCAGTGTAACACTGGGCTGTGGCACTGGGAGGGGATGGGTCTGGCAGTGTAACACTGGGCTGTGGCACTGGGAGGGGATGGGTCTGGCAGTGTAACACTGGGCTACGGCACTGAGCGGGATGGGTCTGGCAGTGTAACACTGGGCTATGGCACTGGGTGGGATGGGTCTGGCAGTGTAACACTGGGCTGTGACACTGGGAGGGGATGGGTCTGGCAGTGTAACACTGGGCTACGGCACTGGGAGGGGATGGGTCTGGCAGTGTAACACTGGGCTACGGCACTGGGAGGGGATGGGTCTGGCAGTGTGTAACACTGGGCTATGGCACTGGGTGGGATGGGTCTGGCAGTGTAACACTGGGCTGTGGCACTGGGAGGGGATTGGTCTGGCAGTGTGTGGCACTGGGAGGGGATGGGTCTGGCAGTGTAACACTGGGCTACGGCACTGGGAGGGGATGGGTCTGGCAGTGTAACACTGGGCTACGGCACTGGGAGGGGATGGGTCTGGCAGTGTGTAACACTGGGCTATGGCACTGGGTGGGATGGGTCTGGCAGTGTAACACTGGGCTGTGGCACTGGGAGGGGATTGGTCTGGCAGTGTGTGGCACTGGGAGGGGATGGGTCTGGCAGTGTAACACTGGGCTACGGCACTGGGAGGGGATGGGTCTGGCAGTGTAACACTGGGCTGTGGCACTGGGAGGGGATGGGTCTGGCAGTGTAACACTGGGCTGTGGCACTGGGAGGGGATGGGTCTGGCAGTGTAACACTGGGCTATGGCACTGGGCGGGATGCGTCTGGCAGTGTAACACTGGGCTGTGGCACTGGGAGGGGATGGGTCTGGCAGTGTAACACTGGGCTATGGCACTGGGAGGGGATGGGTCTGGCAGTGTAACATTGGGCTGTGGCACTGGGCGGGATGGGTCTGGCAGTGTAACACTGGGCTGTGGCACTGGGAGGGGATGGGTCTGGCAGTGTAACATTGGGCTGTGGCACTGGGAGGGGATGGGTCTGGCAGTGTAACACTGGGCTATGGCACTGGGCGGGATGGGTCTGGCAGTGTAACACTGGGCTGTGGCACTGGGAGGGGATGGGTCTGGCAGTGTAACACTGGGCTATGGCACTGGGAGGGGATGTGTCTGGCAGTGTAACATTGGGCTGTGGCACTGGGCGGGATGGGTCTGGCAGTGTAACACTGGGCTGTGGCACTGGGCGGGATGGGTCTGGCAGTGTAACATTGGGCTGTGGCACTGTGAGGGGATGGGTCTGGCAGTGTAACACTGGGCTATGGCACTGGGAGGGGATGGGTCTGGCAGTGTAACATTGGGCTGTGGCACTGGGAGGGGATGGGTCTGGCAGTGTAACACTGGGCTATGGCACTGGGAGGGGATGGGTCTGGCAGTGTAACACTGGGCTGTGGCACTGGGAGGGGATGGGTCTGGCAGTGTAACACTGGGCTGTGGCACTGGGAGGGGATGGGTCTGGCAGTGTGGCACTGGGAGGGGATGGGTCTGGCAGTGTAACATTGGGCTGTGGCACTGGGCGGGATGGGTCTGGCAGTGTAACACTGGGCTACGGCACTGGGAGGGGATGGGTCTGGCAGTTTAACACTGGGCTGTGGCACTGGGAGGGGATGGGTCTGGCAGTTTAACACTGGGCTGCGGCACTGGGAGGGGATGGGTCTGGTAGTGTGGGCCTGGCCGGAGTGTAGCCCTGGGCTGTGACCCTGGTGGGAGCGGGTCTGGATGGGGGGGTGACCCTGGGCTGTGACCCTGGCCGGGGTGTGATCCTGGGCTGTGGGCCTGGCCGGAGTGGACCAGGCCGGGGCGTGGGCCTGGTCGGAGTGGGCCTGGCCGGGGCCTGACCCTGGGCTGTGGGCCTGGCCGGGGCCTGACCCTGGGCTGTGGGCCTGGCCGGGGCCTGACCCTGGGCTGTGGGCGTGACCCTGGGCTGTGGGCGTGACCCTGGGCTGTGGGCGTGACCCTGGGCTGTGGGCCTGGCCGGAGTGGGCCTGGCCGGGGCGTGACCCTGGGCTGTGGGCCTGGCCGGGGCGTGACCCTGGGCTGTGGACCTGGCCGGGGCGTGACCCTGGGCTGTGGGCCTGGCCGGGGCCTGACCCTGGGCTGTGGGCCTGGCAGGGGCGTGACCCTGGGCTGTGGGTCTGGCCGGGGCGTGACCCTGGGCTGTGGGCGTGACCCTGGCTGTGGGCGTGACCCTGGGCTGTGGGCGTGACCCTGGGCTGTGGGCGTGACCCTGGGCTGTGGGCCTGGCCAGGGCCTGACCCTGGGCTGTGGGCCTGGCCAGGGCCTGACCCTGGGCTGTGGGTCTGGCCAGGGCCTGACCCTGGGCTGTGGGCCTGACCCTGGGCTGTGGGCCTGACCCTGGGCTGTGGGCCTGACCCTGGGCTGTGGGCCTGACCCTGGGCTGTGGGCCTGGCTGTGGGCCTGACCCTGGGCTGTGGGCCTGACCCTGGGCTGTGGGCCTGACCCTGGGCTGTGGGCCTGACCCTGGGCTGTGGGCCTGACCCTGGGCTGTGGGCCTGACCCTGGGCTGTGGGCCTGACCCTGGGCTGTGGGCCTGACCCTGGGCTGTGGGCCTGACCCTGGGCTGTGGGCCTGACCCTGGGCTGTGGGCCTGGCTGGGGCCTGACCCTGGGCTGTGGGCCTGACCCTGGGCTGTGGGCCTGGGCTGTGGGCCTGACCCTGGGCTGTGGGCCTGGCCGGGGCCTGACCCTGGGCTGTGGGCCTGGCTGGGGCCTGGCCTGACAGTATTTCTTGGCCTGGTTGTGAGTTTGGATGTTAACATTGTTCAGTGCTGACTGTGGGTGTGCACGTGCGAGCGTGTGTTCGGGCTGCTCCATAGCACAGTATAAAGGCAGGCAGGTCATTCACACTGTCTGTCTCTGCTGTTGTCCCACAGATCTTCACCCGAACTGAGGAAGCTGTGTCCCACCAGCAGCAGCATGCCAAAGAGTACCTGGGCAGTGCCGACTACGTGGAGTTTGCCGTTCATAACTGTGAGAGCTTGCACCAGATGCTGATCGGTGAACAGTTCCAGCAGTGTTCGGAGTGTGGCCAGCTCCTCAGCACCATGGAGCAGTTCCTGCAGCACCAGGGACTCCACACCAAAGCTGCTCCCACCGAGAATACTGAAGATCCCGAAGCCGTGAGTGAAGGAGAGTGCACCGGGCTGGACAGCGTGGCACGGTACATGTGTGGGGATTGCAATGCTGACTTCCCGAGCCCCCGTCTGCTGCTGGCACATCAGACCACCCACGGCAAGGAGTGCCCTATGCACGGCCTGGCACGGGACACTGGGTCCTCAGACTGCTGCCAGGGCTGGCAGGAAGGTTCAGGATCTGGGCCTGAGCAGCCGGCTTCCTCGCCCAGAGCCCAGGGCACAGGCGACAGCACCGACCACTGCCCGCGTAGTGCCAGCCCAGCTCCCCAGAGCCTGAATATGAACCACACCGCCCAGGGCGCAGCCGATCTGCCAGGCACCCTCGGAGGGGCGGGGTCC
This sequence comes from Chiloscyllium punctatum, assembly GCF_047496795.1. Lineage (NCBI taxonomy): Eukaryota > Metazoa > Chordata > Chondrichthyes > Orectolobiformes > Hemiscylliidae > Chiloscyllium > Chiloscyllium punctatum. The sequence goes on from NC_092772.1 coordinate 32,876,713, forward strand.
TCCGGGTCGGCACAGGGAGTTGTGGGGAGCGCAGCAATGGAAATAGTGGCTGTGGCAAACTCTGGAGTGGCATCGGGGGCAGTGGGGGGCATGGGAGTGATACAGGGGACTGTGGGTGGGGCTGGTGTGGTACCAGGGGCTGTGGAGGGCCCAGGATTGGTGTCGGGCGGTGTGGGTGTCTCTGGTGCGGTGCCGGGAGAGGTGAGGGATCATTGCTACCAGAACGCGAGCACCCTGGCAGCGCGCGGAGAGGCGCAGACTGCCGACGATGAGCCGTGTTCTCAGCTCCTGGAGGTCCCTCGACTCCAGACTGTCTCTGAGGTGCAGGCCCAGCCTCCCGGTGAAGCCCAGGGCACTCCCACTGCCGCTCCCGGCAAGGTCCAGCCGCTGGACTGCGCCGAGTGCGGCAAAGTGTTCACCACTGCACGCCGGCTCCTGCAGCACCAAAAGACCCACCTGAGCCGCGCTCACGACTGTCCCGACTGCAAACGGAGCTTCAAGAAGGCCTCATCGCTGGAGCAGCACCTCCGTAGCCATAAGGGGGAGGTGCTGTACCTGTGCACCGACTGCGGCAAGGGCTTCAGCACCGAGGCGGCGCTGGTACAGCACCGGCGGCTGCATACCGATGACCCACTGCACCGCTGCGGCGAGTGTGGCAAGGCCTTCAACAACATGACCAAGTTCCTCTATCACCGGCGCACTCACACCACTGCCGCAGCTCCCGGGAAAGCCGCCAGTGGCCCGGCCAAGAAGGAGGGCGAGAGGAAGGAGCCGGCAGCTGCCAGCGGCCCGGAGCCGACTGACCCGGCCCAGGAGGGGCCCGGAGCTACGCCCGCCGCCCCCGGGGCGCGTCCCAGCACCGTGTTGGTCTACGAGTGCGGCCTGTGTGGCAAGGAGTTTGGCAAGCAGTCTCAGCTCCTGCGGCACCGGCGCCTGCACAACTGCGAGCGGCGGCACAAGTGCCAGGTCTGCGGCAAGGCCTTCCGCAAGCCGGTGCACGTCAAGAACCACATGCGCACCCACACGGGCGAGCGGCCTTTCCAGTGCGCTGAGTGTGGCAAGACCTTCACCACACTGGCCAATCTGATGCGGCACCACCAGACCCACACCGGTGAGCGGCCCTACAAGTGCGAGTTCTGCGGCAGGGCCTTCGCCCAGTCGTCCAACCTCCAGCAGCACCGTCGCATCCACACCGGCGACCTGCCCTTCAAGTGCCCCGACTGCCCCAAGGCCTTTGCCCGTGCCTCCAAGCTCCTGCTGCACCGGTACTGCCACACCGGCGAGCTCCCCTACACCTGCTCGGACTGCGGCAAAGGCTTCACCCGGCAGCGGCGGCTGGAGCTGCACCGTCTGCTGCACACTGGTGAGGTGCCCCACCGGTGCCCAGACTGCGGCCGCCAGTTTGCCGACGGCTCCAAGCTGGAGGAGCACCGCTGCTCGGGCCGCTGCGCCGACTCCCACGACTGCAAGAGCTGCGGCAAGCGGTACCACTCGCTGGGCAGCCTGCAGCTCCACGAGCGGAGCCACACCGGAGAGCGGCCCTACGGCTGCCGCCAGTGCGGCAAGAGCTTCACCAGCGCCGGCAGCCTGTCCCTGCACGAGCGGCGGCACACCGGCGAGCGGCCCCACCCCTGCCACGAGTGCGGCAAGCGCTTTGGCTCCTCGTCCAGCCTCCTGCTGCACCGCCGCATCCACACCGGCGAGCGGCCCTTCAAGTGCGGTGACTGCGGCAAGGCCTTCAAGCAGTCCAACCACCTCCGGGAGCACCGCCGCACCCACACCGGCGAGCGGCCCTACAAGTGCGAGACCTGCGGCAAGGGCTTTGTGCAGTCCATGCACCTGCTGGACCACCGTCGGATCCACACGGGCGAGCGGCCGCACCCCTGCGGCAAGTGCGGCAAGAGCTTCAAGACCCCTTCCAACCTGCGCAGCCACCGCCGCACCCACACCGAGCCCCACATTGTCTGCACCGAGTACGGTGAGGCCTTCGCCATTATCGAGTCCAGCGAGGCCATCCCCACCACCATTGTGGAGACCATTGAGATTTACCAGGCCACCCTGGACGACAGCATCCAGGTGGATGGCTTTGTATGAAAGGCAGTTTGCTGTCACTCCGTGGCCTCTGCTCCTGTTACCAGGACCCTGAGCACCGAACAGAGACACTGAATGTACGCGCAGCGCCTGTGAGGCAGGCAGGGTGGCTGCTTTCACCATTGTACATTTCCCACAAGGTTTACCAGACGACGTGATTTTGAAGAGTTTATTTTCTTTCCTCCCAACCCCTCATTCCTCGCCTCCTGCTGTTTATTCGTCTGAGACTCGCTCCCGGGCGGTGATGGTGACTGGGATCCAGTTTAATTTTCCTGTTGTGTGTGTGTGTGTGTGTGTGTGAAATACAGAAGTTGTTCCTCGAACTCGCCTCTTGGTCGTTTCATTTCACGGCGCATTTCCCAGAGCTCGTCCCCTCCCCAACCCCCTCCCGTCCCCAACCAACCAACCTGTCTGTTGTCGTCGACTAGACGCGTGACACACCTTAACTCAAAGGTGAGGGAGAAGGTGATAGGTCACGTAGGGAGTGATGGACGGGTCCAGAGGGTGGTGCCAAGTTGGAGGCTTGGGACTGGGATAATGTGGGCGGAGGGGAAATGTGGAAGCTGTTGAACTCTGCATTTATCCCGTGTTTTTGCAGGGTCCCAAGAATATGAAGTGTTCTTTTCTGCAGGAGTCAGGTGGTAACAGTTTTGACGGTGGAGGTGGCCCAGGATCTGCATGTCCTTGACGTAGTGGGAGGGGGGAGTTGAAGTGTTCAGCCACAGGGTGGTGGGTGCTTGTGTCCCAGAGATATTCTCTGACCGATCCACAAGAAGACGTCCTGTCTCCCCGATGTAGAGGAGACCACACTGGGTGCAACGGCTGCAGTCGATGACATTGGTGGAGGTACAGGTAAATTTCTGACGGATGTGTTTTTCTGTTTGGAAGTGGCGGAGGATGAAGCGTTTTTTGTTCAGCTTCTAATTCACATGGACGCACCTTCCGCCGCCTCCTCAAATTCACCTGGACCATCTCAGAAACCTCCCTCCCCTTCCTTGCCCCCTCCATCACCGTCTCTGGCGATTAACTAACCACAAGCCCACCGCCTCCCACAGCTACCTAGACGACACCACCTCCCACCCTCACATGTAAAAACACCGTCCCTTATTGTCAAACCCTCTGCCTCCTCAGCATCTATTCTGAGGATGGTCAATTCCACCTCAAAGTCCCAGATGGCCGCCTTCCACAGGCGCCACTTCCCTTCTCATTCCCTCCAACTCATCTCCTCCACTTCATGCACTACTGCCCTTGAACCCCGCCCTTCCCAATGCGACAAGGACAGAACCCCAGCCCAGTCCTCACCTTCCACCCCCAGAGAAAGTGAGGACTGCAGATGCTGGAGTACCAGAGTTGAAAAACGTGGTGCTGGAAGAACACAGCAGGCCAGGGCAGCATCCGAGGAGCAGGAGAATCGACGTTTCGGGAATAAGCCCTTCTTCAGGAATGAAGAACCTCATTCCTGAAGAAGGACTTGTGCCCGAAACGTCAGTTCTCCTGCTCCTCGGATGCTGCCTGGCCTGCTGTGTTTTTCCAGCAACACGTTTTTCAACTCCCCTTCCACCCCACCAACCTCCGCATACAATGCATCATCCTTCACCACTTCTGCCACCTCCAAATGGACCCTACCACCAGAGAGAGATTTCCCTCCACATCCCTATCAGCGTTCCGAAAAGACCATTCCCTCCGTGAATCCCTGGTCAGGTACACACACCCCCCCCACCAGCCCACACCCCACTCCTGGCACCTTTCCCTGCCACCACAGGAAGAGCACAACCTGTGCCCGCACCACTCCCCTCACCTCTGACCAAGGTCCCAAGGGATCCTTCCACATCCATCAGAAATTTACCTGTACCGCTCCCAATGTCATCTACTGTATGGTCTCCTCTACATCGGGGAGACGGGATGCCTTCTTGCGGATCATTTCAGAGAACATCTCTGGGACACCCGCACCCACCGCCCTGCAGCTGAACACTTCAACTCCCCCTCCCACTACGTCAAGGACATGTAGGTCCTGGGCCATCTCCATTGCCAAACCGTTACCACCCGACTCCTGGAGGAGGAATGCCTCATATTCTGACTTGGGACCCCGCAGGATAAATGTGGATTTCAACAGCTTCCTCGTTTCCCCTCCCCATTATCCCAGTCCCAAGCCTCCAACTCAGCACCGTCCTCCTGACCCGACTATCACTTTCCCCCACCCCCACCCCGACTTATCACCTCCTCTCTCACCTTCATCCACCTATCGCTTTCCCAGCTAATTTACCCCCCAAACCCCTCCCATTTAACACTCAGCCCTGACACACAAGCCTCATTCCGCATGAAGGAATCCTGCCTGTAAAGATACGAGTCTCCTGCTCCTCGGATGCTGCCTGACCTGCAGTGCGCACTCGTTTTGAAGGGAGGACAAGTTCGAGAAAAACTACAGAAAGCTGCAGTCCAAAGGGACATGGGGCGGAGTTACCCATGAAACACAGCTAGTACAGGTAGCAGGTAAGCAGGAAGGGTGAATGGAATGTTGGCCTTTATTTCAGGGGGGTTGGAGGATAAGTGTTGGGAAGTATTGGTCGTCACACTACCAGAAGGCCACGGGAGCTGTGGAAAGATTGCAGAGTTCACCAGGATGTTGCCTGGTCTCAAGGGCATTGGCTATGGGGAAGGGTTGAAAAGGGTGGGATTGCTTTCACTGGAAAGATGGTGGCTGAGAGGAGACCTGACAAACATCTATAAAATTGAGGGGCATAGATGGGGTGGATAACTAGAGGCTTTTTCCCAGGGTGGAAGTTTCAATTACGAGGGAGCACAGGTTCATGGTGAGAGGGGGGGAGGTTTTAAGGGAGATGTGTGAGGGCAGTTTTTCACACAGAAAGCTGCAGTCCAAAGGAATATGGGGCGGACTTGCCCATGAAACACAGCTAGTACAGGTAGCAGGTAGGAGCCGGTGGTGGAAGTAGGTACATTGGTGATATTTAAAAGGCATCTGGAGTGTTACGTGAATAGGGAGGGAGTAGAGGGATATGGGCTAAATAAGGGCAGAAGGATTTTTTTTTAGTTTAGTTTGGCCATGATGATCACCACAGGCTTGGAGAGCTGAAGGGCCTGTTCAATGTGCTGTACTATTTGTTCTTTGAAGTCTTAATGCAACTGTACATGATGCTGGGGAGACCACGTCGGGAGTACTGTTAGCAGTTTGGGTCCCTTCATTTTAAAACAAATCATTGGAGAAGGTTCCCTTGGGTGACCCCTGGTATCTAAATTATCTACGATCGATGGCTCCTTGTGGGTCAATCTACAGCAGAGCAATGGTGGGTAAGCATTCAAAACATAGCTGTGAAGATAACAGGCCCAACACCTACCCTTCAGGAGGTAACATTGGAGCAATAAGTTCCAAGAACCCTGGAGGTTTAGGACAGTTCAGGACTGGGTAGAGATGAGGAGTTGGGCTTTTAATTGCGAGGGGCCGAACGGACCTTAAAGCAATTAGAAGAGCAAAAAGGTGGTGTGTAAAAAGGATTTGCAAACAGCATTAGGGAGAATCCTAACATACCTCTGACTCAATCAAAGGGGAGAGGGTTTAACCAAGCCAAGAGTAGGGCCTCTGAGGTACCAAGGGTGCAACCTGGTGTGAGGCTGTAGGGTAATAGAAGGGTGTTATACGATCTTGATTTTCCCTCTGGAAAAGGAGAACATAGGTATGGAATTCAGGAAAAGGGACTGTGAGGAACTTGGCTCAGTTAGAAATGGGGGGGATGTTGGCGGCTTCATCTGGCTTATAAATGGACAAATCCCCTGGCCCAGATGAATTGTAACCCAGGTTGCTGTGGGAGGTGAGGTAGGAAATTGCAGGGACTCTGACACAAACGTGACAGAGGCTGAGAGGGCAGTAAATGTGCTTCTATGTCTTAAGGGTGGTAGGGGTGAATAGGAGATCAGAGTCTGGTTCGTTCTGGATGCAGGTTTGCGTGCTGAGCTGCAAGGTTCACTTTCAGATGTTTCATCACCGTACGAGGTAATGCCTTCAGTGAGCCTTTGGATGAAAATGAACCTTCCAGCTCAGCGAGCAAACCTACATCCAGAATCTCAACCTGAGCTACAAATCTTCTCAAAACTCGCTAATCCGCAGTCTCAAGTCAGTGGTAGGGAAACGATTGGAGAACATTCTGAAGGTGTGAGTTAAGATCCACTTGGAATGGGATAGGTTACTTACGGGTAGTCAGTTAGGCTTTGTCAGAGAGAGTTTGTGCCTTACAAATTAGTTATGATTCTTTGAGAATGTGATAAGGTGTGGATGGGGGAAGTTCAGTTGATATAGTTTATATGGATTTCAGCAAAGCCTCTGACAAGCTCCCATATGGAAGGCTGATTGAGAAGGTTAAAGCACATGGAATTGAGGGAAACTTAGTGAGGTAAATCAGAAACTGGCGTAATAATAGGACTGGGTAACAGGGTAACGGTAGAAGGCTGTTTGGGTGCCTTGAAGCCAGGGTCCAGTGGTATACCGCAGGAATCCGCACTGGGGTTCTCACTATTTGTTATAACTAAATGATAGAGATGAAAATATGGGGCAAATGTTAAGCACATTTACAGGTGACCCCTCGATTGGTCGTGTTAATAATGAAGGAGATGGTTATCGGTTAACGCAAGATCTCGATGGGTTAGGCAGACCAGTGGCAGGTGGTATTTAACACTGATAAACGTGAGGTGATGCACTTCAGAAGAAACAACTAGATGAGGGAGTATTTAACAAATGGGAGGACAGCTTAGAGTAACAGAGGGATCTTGGGGTAATTACTCATAGATTCCTGAAGTTGGCAGACCATGTGAATAGGATAGTTAAGGCAAATGGGACACTTCCTTCCATCAGTTGTAGCGTATAGACCAATGAAATAGTGTTGGAGTGTCTGGAGCATTGGTCAGGCAACAGCTGGAGCACAGTGAAGTTTTGGTCACCTCTCTACAGAAAGGATGTGATAGCACTGGAGGGCATACAGAGGAGGTTCACCAGGATGTTGCCTGGGATGGAGGAATTGAGCTATAAGGAGAGGCTCAATAGGCTTGGATTATTTAGAGTAGGGAATATATCACTGAGGTGTCTAAGATTATGGAGGGTGAATAGAGTGCAGCTGTTCTCCTTGGTTAATGGGTCAACTTATAGGATAAAGGACAGTAAATTCAGAGGGGATTGAAGGGGTGGGGTGGGGTGGGAACTGTTTCACTCATTGTGTGGTAGGAATCTGGAACACTGCCTGGGAAGGGATTGGAGGCCAGACACCAGACAGCCTTTTAAAACCTATTTGGACAAGCACCTCAAATATCATAGCATTCAAGGGTCTAGGACAATTGGGATTACAGCACAGGACAGCCCCTTTGGCGGACCTGTGAAACCAATCTGAAGCCCATCTAACCTACACTATTCCATTACCATCCATGTATTTATCCAATGACCATTTGGTTAATTATTTCCTCTTGACATTTTATTCCATATACAAACTTTACCCAAAATATGTCTAAAGTGGTAATTTGCTTTGTATTCTAGTGAGTACCGTTTTCAGATGTTTCATCACCACACCAGGTACCAGCTTCAGTGAGCCTCCAGATGAAGCACTGCTGGTGTGTCCTGCTTTCTAGTTTTATGTTTGAGTTTCCTTGGATTGATTATGTCATTTCCTGTTCTTTTTCTGAGGGAGTGGTAAATCAGGTCCAAGTCAGAGTTCTGGCTGGAATGCCATGCTTCTAGGAATTCTTGAGTGTGTCTCTGTTTGGCTTGTCCTAGGATGGATGTGTTGTCCCAGTCGAAGTGGTGTCCTTCCTCATCTGTATGTGAGGATACTAGTGAGAGAGGGTCATTTTTTTTTGTGGCTAGTTGATGTTCATGTATCCTGGCGGCTGGTGTTTTTTGCCAGTTTGTCCACCACACACTGCAGCACAGAGGAACTACACAGAGCAGAGGAAAATCACCTATACCGTGTATTCAAAAACAATGGGTACCCAAAAAACAGAATCCGCCGATTTCTCAACAACAACCCCCAACAAGCAGACAAAACACGTCCAGAAACCCTAGCCCTTCTCCCCTACATCAAAGACATCTCAGAAATAACTGTCAGACTACTCAGACCTCTTGGCATCATGGTAGCCCACAAACCCACCAACACACTAAAACAGCAGCTAATGAACTTGAAAAACCCAATACAGACAACAAGCAAAACTAATGTCATTTACAAAATACCGTGCAAGGAGTGTAACAAACACTACATTGGACAAATGGGTAGAAAACTAGTCACCAGGATACATGAACATCAACTAGCCACAAAATGACACAACCCTCCCTCACTAGTATCCTTACACACAGATAAGGAAGGACACCACTTCGTCTGGGACGACACATGCATCCTAGGACAAGCCAAACTGACGTGCACGAGAATTCCTAGAAGCATGGCATTCCAACTGGAACTCTATCAACAAACACATTGACTTGGACCCACTTTACCACCCTCTGGGAAAAAGAACAGGAAATGGCATCACCATAGGAATTGACATCACCAACCTAAGGAAACCCAAACATCTAAATAGAAAGCAGGAAACATCAGCAATGCTTCGTCCAGAGGCTCACTGAAGATGTTACTGAGTATGGTAACGAAACATCTGAAAATGAGCAAGCAAACCTACATCCATAAATCTATAGTCCTTGAGCAGCTGTTTCTACGCTTTATAAGGAGTTGGGCTTTTAATTGCCTGGGATCTTCCATTGACTTATCCGCAAAGGGTGGGTGGATGAGATCAGATGTCGAAAATAGCAGGAGTAGGCCATTCAGCCCTTTGAGCTTGCTCTGCAGTTCATGATGATCATGACTGATCATTCAGAACCCTCTTCCCATTTCTCCCCCATGCCCTTTAGTCCCAAGGGTCATAGCCAATCTGTTGAAATTATTCAAGATTTTAAAACTTTTCTGTGGTAGCGAATTCTGTTGGCTCACCACTGTCTGGGTCAAGTCATTTTTCTCCATCTCCGTCCTAAATGTGTATCCTTTGGCTGTGACCCCCTGGATCTTGACTCTTCCTTCAATGGGAACATCCTACCTCAATGTCCCCTCATTCTCCTGAATGTCAGACCTAACTGATTCAACATCTCATACATCCTTAAATCCTGCCATCCCAGGAATCAGTTTGGTCAATCTTTGCACTCACTCCATCGCCAGATTATCCTTCCCCAGATAAAGGACCGAAAGTGCACACTACCCCTGTGGTCTCAGCAAGCACCCTTTGTAAAGTTGCACTAAGATCTCTGTGCTCCACATTCAAATCCTCTCCCGATGAAAGCCAAGATACAAGTTGTCATCCTCACTGCCTGCTGCACTTTATGCTTGCCTTTCTTTCTCATTACACAATGCCCTGTCTAGGATGGCCAGGTCATTAGTTGGTTCGTTGATGTCGTGATCCAGACAATTATTTGTTTTGCCCAACCTGAACACATTAAAGTTGCCAATAATTATAACTGCACCTTTTCATTGCTTGTGTCTAACTTCCAGTTTCCTACCTTCCGTTTGGGAGGTCTTTATCCAACCCCCACCAATGTTTGTTTTTGTGTCCTCTTTGTTTCTCAGCTCTACCCATACAGATTCCACATCATTGGAGCTAATATCCTTCCTCACGATTACATTAATTTCTTCTTTAACCAGCAATGCAACTCCATCACCATGACCTTTTTGTCCATCCTTCCTGAATTTTGATTAATCCCTGGATATTCAGTTCCCATCACTAATCACACTACAATGATGTCTCTGTGATCCCATCTGTCATTCTCTTGATTATTTCACCTATCACGTTTTGATCCTTCTGACAGTCCTTAATTCACCTTTCTCTGACTGTTGACACTTCCCCATCCTTCTCTCATTTTAGTTCCCCAACCACACTCGCAAAGACCTGCCTTAGGACAGCAGCGCTGGTCCTGCCTAGATGTAACCTGTTCCCACCACCCCCAGAGCCAGTCCCAATGTCCAGGAATACGAAACCCTCTGTCTCAGTCTGAGCACAAGCTCCCAGCAGCTTTCCACAAGGTAAATAGAGTTGGCAATAAGCCTGGCTGCCTCTACCTCCTGATGTCTGCCTCATGTGGTTGCAGATTGCATCAAAGGAAAGTCCCTGCTTGTCATAGATATATAGGGAAGCCTGCAACCTGATCTCAAAATGGCTTCATCAACCCTCTTTCTCTGTCGCAATGGGAAACATTACTGTTTCTAATTGGATGCAAAACTAATTATGCATTCTCTATCCCAACTCCATTTCATTTTGGACTACTAACTATTTCTGTTTGCAACTCAAAACTTTCCACACCTTTCTGACATTTTGAGAGAGACTGAATTTACTCACGGTTCATTCAGATTGCTGGCATTGCCTCCAAAGGAAATTATTTCTCCATGAAATGATCTAAATGTTTTGATCTCTAACAAAAGAAGTGACCCACTTTCCAGCCATATATTCATCATACGTACCCTGCTATTTCTACTGTTGACTAGCACATAGCACTGGTAATAATCCAGGGATAGCCACATTTGAGGCCCTACTATTTAATGGAGTCCCTAACTCCTCATGCTCTGCTTTTCGGACCTGAGTATTTGCTGTATCTGTGCCTCTCATCAGCTTGTGCACCTCTATCAAGTCGCCTCTCATTCTACTGTGCTCCAATGAGAAACGCCCTAGCTCCCTCAACGTTTCTTCATAAGACATGCTGTCCAGTTCTGGTAAATCTCCTCTGCACCCTTTCTAAGGCTTCCACATCCTTCCTATAATGAGGTGACCAGAACTGAACACAATATGCCAAGTGTGATCCAACCAGGGCTCTATAGAACTGCTGCATAACCTCACAACTCTTAAACTCAATCTCTCTGCTAATGAAAGCCATCACACCATACACATTCTTAATAACCCTATCAACTTGAGTGGCAACTTTGAGGGATCTATAGACATGGACCCTGAGATCCCTCTGTTCCTCGACATTGCCAAGAATCCTGCCTTTAACCTTGTATTCTACATTCAAATTCAACCTTCTAAAATGAATCACTTCACAGTTTTCCAGGTTGAACATCATCTGCCAATTCTCAGCCCAGCTCTGCACCCTGTCAATGGCCTGTTGCAACCTACAACAGTCCTCCACGCTATCCACAACTCCACCAACCTTTGTGTCATTGGCAAACCTACTAATCCACCCTTCCACTTGCTTATCCAAGTCATTTGTAAAGATCACAAAGAGCAGAGGTCTCCGAACTGATCCCTGTGGAATACCACTGGTCACCGAGCTCCAAATGTATTCAAGCCGGAGATATTGATGATTTATGAGGGCTCTGGGGCACAATCTGATCAGCCATGACTTTATTGAAGAGCACAGCAGAATTGGGGGCTTGAATGGCCTCCAGTTGGTTGTATTTCTCCAGATCACATGATTGGTCAGACTAGATGGAAGTAAAGGTATAATGCTTTCTGTCAGAAGATGGTGAGGGTGTGGAAGTCTTGGTCAGAAAGGGTGGCAGAATTCTCATTTATAAGAAGAACCTGAATGTGGACGAGAGTGGAGTGTAACAATAACAAGGTGAGGAACAAAGAGCTGGAAAATGGGATTGAATTGTACAGTTTTACAGTCTGCACTGGACAGCAAGAACGATGTGTTTTAATCCCATGTTTCGGCACTGGGCCCATAGCCTTGTGTACTACGGGATTTCAGGTGTTCATCGAAATACTTCATCAATGTTATAACTGTTCCTGCCTCTACCACGCATTCAGGCATTGACACACACTACTTTCTGAGTGAATACGTTCTTCCTTAAGTCCATTCTCAACACCTAAACTTAAATCTATGCCCTCGACCTCCCCCCCCCCCCCCACCTCCCCCATTCATTATTAGGCCCTCTGCTCAATGGAAACGTTTCTATCGATACCCCTCATAACATTGTACACCACTATCAGTTCACCCCTTTAACAGCAGCCTATTCAGAGCTGAATTAGAGTCATAGAGACGTACAGCACAGAAAGAGACCCTTCGGTCCAACTCATCCATGCTGACCAGATATCCTAAGTAAATTCAATTCCATTTGCCAGTATTTGGCCCATATCCCTCCAAACCCTTCCTATTCATATACCCATCCAGATGCCTTTCAAATGCTGTAATTGTACCAGCCTCCACCACTTCCTCTGGCAGCCCATTCCATACACGTACCACCCTCTGCGTGAAAATGTTACCCCTCGCATTCCCTTTAAATATTTTGCTTCTTACTTTAAACCTATGCCCTCTAATTTTTGACTCCCTCACACCCAGGAAAAAAACCTTGTCTATTTATCCTAACCATCCCTCTCAAGATTTTATAAACCTCTATAAGGTCACCCCTCAGCCTCTGATGCTCCAGGGAAAACAGCCCCAGCCTATCCAGCCTCTCCCTGTAGCTCAAACCCTCCAACCCTGGCTACATCCTTGTAAATCTTTTCTGAACCTTCTCAAGTTTCACAACATCCTTCCTATAGCAGGGAGACCAGAATTGCACGCAATATTCCAACAGTGGCCTAACCAATGTCCTGTACAGCCACATGAACTCCCAACTCCTGTACTCAATACTCTGACCAATAAAGGAAAGCATACCAAACGCCTTCTTCACTATCCTACCTACCTGCGACTCCTCTCCAAGGTCTCTTTGTTCAGCAACACTCTCCTGATTCCTGATGAAGGGCTCTTGCCTGAAACGTTGATTCTCCTGCTCCTCGGATGCTGCCTGACCTGCTGCACTTTTCCAGCACCGCGCCCTCACCACTCGCCAGGACTTATTAGGTGTATAAGTCCTGCCCTAGTTTGCCTTTCCAAAATGCAGCACCTCACATTTATGTAGATTAAACACCATCTGGCACTCCTTGGTCCATTGACCCACCTAAAAAGGATCCTGTTGTACTTTGAGGTAACCTCCTTCACTATCCAATACACTTCCAATTGTTCTAGCCCAGGCAACAGCCTGGTAAATCTCCTGTGCACTCTCTCCAGTGCAGTCACAGTACTCCAGTTGTGGTCGAACTAATTAACTAGCCTTTTTGCTCCTGAATTCAATAATAAAGACAAGCATCCCAAATGGTACCTTAACACCTTCCTGTTCCCTTCAAGAATCTATGGATATGCACATCTCGATCCCTCTGACCCCTGGACTTGCCAGGTGTGGTGGTCATGCACACCGGGTCACTTTAATCCACTGTACTTCTTAAGATCCTAAAATGGATCGCGTCAAATTTTTTCAGGATTAAATCCCAATCTCCAGTGTTCCATCCAACAGGCAAGCAAGTCGATGTCATGCCGTACTCTAAGGCTTTCCTCATCACGATTTATCACACCACTCATTTTCCCATGCTATGTGCGAATTTACTGATCACATTCATGTGTGGGATCATTAATGAAAACTAAAGCAGCAAGGGATCAAACTCCATGTAACGCCACTGAACACAAGTTTCCAGTCACAGAAACAGAAGCAGCCTTTGGCCATTATCCCCTGCCATTCAGCCAAGTTTGGATCCAAGTTGCCAAATCGTCCTGGCTGTTGTGGTCTTTTAGCTTCTGAATGAACCATGCAATGCCTTGTTAAAAGCCTTTCCAAAATATCGAACAGTGACATGGTTTCAGCAGCATGGTGTGACTCCAGGCCAGAGCTGGGCCAAGGTACCGTTCCAAAATCTACATAGACAACATGATCTCCCTGCTACAAAGCCACGCTATCCTTGAGTAATCCAGGCCTCTCTGAGTGGAGATTAATTCTGTCCCTCAGAATGTTTTCCAATAGACTCCATACCACATATGTTTGTCTCAGGGGTCTGTAGTTCCCTGCTTTAGCCCTCCCACCCATCTTGAATAACAGTAGCACATGAATTGTCCTCCAGTCCTCTGGCACCCCTTCTGTGAACAGAGAGGATTTGAAATATAATGTCAAAGCACCTGCAATCTCCTCCTGTAGCGTCATGGGACACATTCCCTCTGGGCCTGGGAATGTGGCAACTTCCAGGTCTGATAAAGCCGCCAATACTTCCTCCCTCTCGATTACGCTTTGGTCAACCTGATCACAGTTCCCCTCTCAACATCTTCCTTCTCTTTCATGATACAGTTGTGAATTACACATGTCAAGCCTCAGTTAAATCTTCCATCTCTACGCACAGGTTAATCCCTAATAGGCCCTATTCTTTACCTGATTATTTTCTTGCCCAGTACGTCCTTTATAAAATGTCTTTGGATTTTTCTTTATTTTACCAACCAATGATTTTTCTTCATGACCTCTCTTTGCTTTCCTGATTTCTTTGTTTTCAGTGCCTCAATGGACTTTCTTGGGTTTCTGTTACGAGCCCTTGATATTTACCATAAATGTTTCTTTTTAAAAAATCTAATCCTGTAGGTTTTCCAGGGCCCAGTGACACTGAAGGAATAGCAATTTATTTCCAAGTTTGTATGGTGAGTGACTTTGAGGATAATTTGAAGGTGGTGATGTTCCCATGAATCTGCTATCCTTGTTCTTCCGGACGGAAGTGGCTGTGGGTGTGGAAGGTGCTATCTGAGGATCTTGGGTGAATTTCTGCAGTGCATCTTATAGATGATACACACTGCTGTTCCTGAGCGTCGGTGGTGGGAGGGGGAGTGGATGATGGTGGATGTGGTGCCAAACAAGCAGGGACTGCTTTGTCCCTGGATGGTGTTGAGCTGCTGAGTGTTGTTGGCACGTGGGGAGTATTCCATTACATTCCCGACTTGCCGGTGATGGACAGGCTTTGCTGAGTCAGGTGCAGAATTCCCAGCCTCTTATCTTCATCACCAACCCACCACCCCCAGACCCAGTCCAATGGCTATGCCCTGCTGGATGTATCGAGCTCTGTCAGTAGGTGGTGCTGCTGAGCCACTCTTGGTCATGGAAGGATGCACCCAGACTTCATTCTGTGTCCCTGAATGCAGCACAGTCTGTGCTGATGTTTCTGCCGACAGACTTGAGAGGAAGAGTTCAATACAGAACTGGAATGCAAAGTTATCCAGGTCAGAGCTGGTCTGATTGATCTGTGCTGCTACACTGGGCTCAATAGGATGTCTTTCCTGCACACCATGCCCGCAGAGTATACAATGGAGTTACTTTCCCAACCAAACTCATCACTGCTTCCACCAAGAAGGTAATCACAGATTAGAAAACACAATGTCAGTGTAACAGGGAAGAAAACCTGATTCCCAGGAGTGACGGACAGCAGCTTTTAGCCAGCAAACTGCTGATTGTGAAATCCATTGTCAGCATCCTCTAGAGAGGGACAGAGCCCAGAATTATTAGGGTGCAGGACCCCAATGCTGTGCCAGCTCTCCTAACGGGCTGCATGGTTCAGTGCCAATCTCCTGCCTTTCCCCCACACCCTTGCACATTCCTCATCTGATGCCCTCTTGGGTTTGCACATTCTCCCTATATATGTGTGGGTTTCCTTCCACAGTCCAAAGCTGTGCAGGTTAGGGTGGGTTGGCCATGCTAAATTGCCCATAGTGTTAGGTACATTAGTCAGAGGGTGACTAAGTTCGGACATGAGTGCAAGGCAAATTATTGGAAAATATTCTGAAGGACAGGAAGATCCTACCAAATAGGACTTTTTTTTTGAAAAGATGACTATATCTATTGATGGGAGTATTGCAGTTGATGTGGTTTGCATGGACTTCAGTAAGGCCTTTGACAAGGTCCCACATTGAAGGCTGGTCCAAAAGGTAAAATCCATGGGATCCAAGGCAAATTGGCAAACCAGGTCTAAAACTGGCTTCAAAGTGGGAGGTAAAGGTGACAGTGAAGGGATGCTTTTGTGATTGGAAGCCTGTGACCAGCAGTCTACCACAGGGCTCAGTGCTGGGGCCATTGTTGCATCTTCTGTACATTAATGACTTGGATGTGAATGTAGAAAGTACCATTCGCAAGTTTGCAGATGACACAAGAATTGGTGACAGTGAGGAGGATGGTCTCAGGCAGCAGAGCAATGTCAGGTGATGCATTTTGGGAGATCGAATAAGGGAAGGTCATACAGAAGAGATGGTAGGTCCCCAGGGAGTACTGAGGAACAAAAGGACCATGGTGTCCAAGCCTATAGATCCATGGAAATAGCTGCACAGGGTGGTGAAAAAAACATATGCCTTCATCAGCTAACGTGTAGAATACAGGAAAAGGTAAGTTTCATTACAACTTTATCATTGGGTAGGCCACAGATGCAATACTACACGCAGTTCCGGTCACCCCACCCCACTACTGGAAGGATGTGATTGTACTGGAGAAGATGCAGAGGAGATTCACCAGGATGTTGCCTTGGATGGAAAGCCTCAGTTATGAAGAGAGACTGGATAGGCTGGGTTTGCGTTCCCTGGAGCGGGGGGTGGGGGGGGGAGGATCCTATTCAGGTATACAATGTTATGAGTGGTAGAGACAGAGTAGATTGTGAGAATCCTTTCCCCAGGGCAGACACGTACAAGATATAAATTTAAGGTGAGTAAGTACTTGCGAGGAGATCTGAAACAAAAACAAGGAAACCAAAACAAATTGCCAGAAAAAAACTCAGGTGGTCTGGCAGCATCTGTGGGGAGAAAACAGAGTTAAGAATTTGGTACCAGTGACTCTTGTTCAGTTCTGATGACCTGGCTATTTCTAGTTTTCGAGTGTGTTGCTGGGAAAGCACAGGTCAGGCAGCAGCCGAGGAGCAGGAAAATCGATGTTATATCAGGAATGATCTCCAGCGTTTGCAGACCTCACCGTTTCCTGGTTTCTTGTTTGCCCCCAGAGGATGGTAGACATAGCGACCGTGTGATGGGGGTGATGGAGGTAGGTACACTTGCAACTTTTAAGAAGTGTCTGGATAAGCATCTGAAATGCCAGGGCATAGTATGGGCAGGGGAAAGGCATGAGTGTAACTTGGTGGCTGTAGGTCAGCATTGACAGGGTGGGCTGAAGGGCCTGTTTCTCTGCTGTATGATGTCAGCTGAATCTACCAAGCGTCTTGCTCAAGTTCAACAAAATCTCCCGGCTGTTGTACTCAAAGCTCCTGTCAATAAAGCTGAGAGCAATATGATTTATTAACTGCCCATCCTGCTATCTTCCATAACAGTCTGCCTACGCACGAGAATTCCTAGAAGCATGGTATCCCAACCGGAACTCTATCAGTAACCACATTGACTTGGATCCGATTTACCACCCCCTGGGGAAAAAGGGCAGGAAATAACATCATCATAGGAATTGACATCACCACAGGAAATTACATCACCAACCCAAAGAAACCCAAACATATAAATAGAAAGCAGGAATCATCAGTAGTGCTTCATCCGGAGGCTCACTGAAGATGTTACCTAGTAGGGTGACGAAATGTCTGGAAATGAACCTTCCAACTCAGCGAGCAAACCTACATCCAGAACCTCAACCTGAGCTACAAATCTTCTCTAAACTTGCTAGTCTGCCCTTATACACCTGGCTCCCTCTGCAGAACCATACCCCTATTTTATATTGATTTTTAATGTTCTTCCGCTCAAAATGCAGCTCTTCACACTTCTCTGCATCTGCCGCCTTTCCGGCCACTCCCTTGACTTGTCAACATCCTTTGGGGCTCCACGCTGCCTTTTCCTCACCTCCCAATTCCATATAACATTCTGGAGAGAGATTGAAAGGGTGAACGCTGAGAGGATGGTTCCTCCACTTGCCCCAGGGATAGGGGTCGCCCATTTTACTGGCGATGAGGGGCATGAGTCAGTGCTACTCTCCAGACGGCAGTGAAGGTTGGCACATGAACTTCACTGACTAGATTTAGACAGATTACTGATCGACAAGGAAAGGCAGGAACATGAAATAACCACGAATAATAATCTGGATAACCATGACCTGACTGGCCTACTGTGCTAGTTCCTATCTCACGCCCTGGCCCTGGGCTTGAGAGGGATGGTGTAAAAACAATGACTGCAGATGGTGGAAAGCAAATACTGGATTAGTGGTGCTGGAAGAGCACAGCAGTTCAGGCAGCATCCAACGAGCAGCGAAATCGACGTTTCGGGCAAAAGCCCTTTATCAGAGGGATGGGTCTGACCACTTTGCTGCAGAACACTCTGAGTTGTTGACCCCTCCTGTAAAAGGTCCTTTCCGTGCACTGAAATAGGAATGGAACTGTCTTCGAATCAAAACAAGGATTTGGGAAGAGATTACCGCCCTATGCTTTTAGAAGCAAGTTACCCGATCCCTCATCGTGTTATTTATTCTGCTGTGTATCCGGCGCCCTGAACAAAAGCAGATTACGACGGGAACAGGTTGCTGTTTGGGCTGTGGTTAGCTGGAGGCTTGAAACATTGAGTGACCAGCTTTCAGATCGTTGGCAAGGTGGGGGGGGGGGGGGGGGGGGGGGGAAGGTGTCTTCCTCTCTCCAGTTCCAAACAAAAACACCTGAAGCCTGATAAAGAGCCCTTTTCTTTTTCCTGCTCGGTTGCGGCTTTTAACCAATAGGTCTGGGAGCTTGAGAAGGGCACCACAGTTAGATTTCTCACGACACCTGGGACTCTCTGTGCTGGCCATCTCACTGTGGTGGTACACAGCTCCCTCCTGGTATGTACGTTTGTGGACAAAGGGACAAGAGTGGTGTGGTGGCGTTCTTTTTGCTAATCCTGAGCTGCTCTGAGACAGGAGTGAGAGTATTTGACCCTGATAGCTGCCTCCCCCCCCTCCATGCTGCGACAGGAGGTGGAGCTCAGCCCACAGGGATGGTACCCTCCAACCTTCCCACAGAGCTCTCTGGCCCCCTGCTGCAGCAGGGTCCCCAATGAAGCTAAAACAGAGTCCTCAGGACTGGGAGCTAGCCTGCACTGCCCACTTGGAGCATTACATCGTCTCCATTGGGTGGCATTCACTCAGTGGCTGGGGGGCTGCTGATGCTGCCACTCACAGCTCCTCAGGACACAACCACTCATCCACCAACCCATTCTTTAATGTAGCCAGGTAATTTCCCCCTTTAACCTTTGGCCATTGCTTCCCCACACACCCTCTCCCTGAGCAGCTGAACACAGCTCTGTCCCTGAGCAGCTAAACACAGCTCTGTCCCTGTCCCTGAGCAGCTAAACACAGATCTGTCCCTGACCCTCTCCCTGAGCAGCTGAACACAGCTCTGTCCCTGTCCCTGAGCAGCTGAACACAGCTCTGACCCTATCCCTCTCCCTGAGCAGCTGAACACAGCTCTGTCCCTGAGCAGCTAAACACAGATCTGTCCATGACCCTCTCCCTGAGCAGCTAAACACAGATCTGTCCCTGACCCTCTCCCTGAGCAGCTGAACACAGCTCTGTCCCTGTCCCTGAGCAGCTGAACACAGCTCTGACCCTATCCCTCTCCCTGAGCAGCTGAACACAGCTCTGTCCCTGAGCAGCTAAACACAGATCTGTCCATGACCCTCTCCCTGAGCAGCTAAACACAGATCTGTCCCTGACCAGCTGAACACAGCTCTGTCCCTGTCCCTGAGCAGCTGAACACAGCTCTGACCCTATCCCTCTCCCTGAGCAGCTGAACACAGCTCTGTCCCTGAGCAGCTAAACACAGCTCTGTCCCTGTCCCTGAGCAGCTAAACACAGATCTGTCCCTGACCCTCTCCCTGAGCAGCTGAACACAGCTCTGTCCCTGTCCCTGAGCAGCTGAACACAGCTCTGACCCTATCCCTCTCCCTGAGCAGCTGAACACAGCTCTGTCCCTGAGCAGCTAAACACAGATCTGTCCATGACCCTCTCCCTGAGCAGCTAAACACAGATCTGTCCCTGACCCTCTCCCTGAGCAGCTGAACACAGCTCTGTCCCTGTCCCTGAGCAGCTGAACACAGCTCTGACCCTGAGCAGCTGAACACAGCTCTGACCCTCTCCCTGAGCAGCTGAACACAGCTCTGACCCTCTCCCTGAGCAGCTGAACACAGCTCTGACCCTCTCCCTCTCCCTGAGCAGCTGAACACAGCTCTGACCCTGTCCCTGAGCAGCTGAACACAGCTCTGACCCTGTCCCTGAGCAGCTGAACACAGCTCTGACCCTGTCCCTGAGCAGCTGAACACAGCTCTGACCCTGACCCTGAGCAGCTGAACACAACTCTGACCCTGTCCCTGAGCAGCTGAACACAGCTCTGACCCTACCCCTCTCCCTGAGCAGCTGAACACAGCTCTGTCCCTCTCCCTGAGCAGCTGAACACAGCTCCGACCCTCTCCCTGAGCAGCTGAACACAGCTCTGACCCTCTCCCTGAGCAGCTGAACACAGCTCTGACCGTCTCCCTGTCCCTGAGCAGCTGAACACAGCTCTGACCCTCTCCCTGAGCAGCTGACCACAGCTCGGACCCTATCCCTGAGCAGCTGAACACAGCTCTGACCCTGTCCCTGAGCAGCTGAACACAGCTCTGACCCTGTCCCTGAGCAGCTGAACACAGCTCTGACCGTGTCCCTGAGCAGCTGAACACAGCTCTGACCCTGTCCCTATCCCTGAGCAGCTGAACACAGCTCTGACCCTCTCCCTCTCCCTGAGCAGCTGAACACAGCTCTGACCCTGTCCCTGAGCAGCTGAACACAGCTCTGACCCTGTCCCTGAGCAGCTGAACACAGCTCTGACCCTGTCCCTCTCCCTGAGCAGCTGAACACAGCTCTGACCCTCTCCCTCTCCCTGAGCAGCTGACACAGCTCTGACCCTCTCCCTGAGCAGCTGAACACAGCTCTGACCCTCTCCCTGAGCAGCTGAACACAGCTCTGACCCTGAGCAGCTGAACACAGCTCTGACCCTGTCTCTGTCCCTGAGCAGCTGAACACAGCTCTGACCCTGACCCTGTCCCTGAGCAGCTGAACACAGCTCTGACCGTGTCCCTGAGCAGCTGAACACAGCTCTGACCGTGTCCCTGAGCAGCTGAACACAGCTCTGACCCTGACCCTGTCCCTGAGCAGCTGAACACAGCTCTGACCGTGTCCCTGAGCAGCTGAACACAGCTCTGACCCTGTCCCTGAGCAGCTGAACACAGCTCTGACCGTGTCCCTGAGCAGCTGAACACAGCTCTGACCCTGTCCCTGAGCAGCTGAACACAGCTCTGACCCTGAGCAGCTGAATACAGCTCTGACCCTGTCCCTGAGCAGCTGAACACAGCTCTGACCCTGTCCCTGAGCAGCTGAACACAGCTCTGACCCTATCCCTGTCCCTGAGCAGCTGAACACAGCTCTGACCCTGAGCAGCTGAACACAGCTCTGACCCTGTCCCTGAGCAGCTGAACACAGCTCTGACCCTGTCCCTGAGCAGCTGAACACAGCTCTGACCCTGACCCTGTCCCTGAGCAGCTGAACACAGCTCTGACCCTGACCCTGTCCCTGAGCAGCTGAACACAGCTCTGACCCTGTCTCTGTCCCTGAGCAGCTGAACACAGCTCTGACCCTCTCCCTGAGCAGCTGAACACAGCTCTGACCCTGTCCCTGAGCAGCTGAACACAGCTCTGACCCTGACCGTGTCCCTGAGCAGCTGAACACAGCTCTGACCCTGTCCCTGAGCAGCTGAACACAGCTCTGACCCTGACCGTGTCCCTGAGCAGCTGAACACAGCTCTGACCCTGTCTCTGTCCCTGAGCAGCTGAACACAGCTCTGACCCTGTCCCTGAGCAGCTGAACACAGCTCTGACCCTGTCCCTGAGCAGCTGAACACAGCTCTGTCCCTGTCCCTGAGCAGCTGAACACAGCTCTGACCCGATCCCTCTCCCTGAGCAGCTGAACACAGCTCTGTCCCTGAGCAGCTAAACACAGATCTGTCCATGACCCTCTCCCTGAGCAGCTAAACACAGATCTGTCCCTGACCCTCTCCCTGAGCAGCTGAACACAGCTCTGTGCCTGAGCAGCTGAACACAGCTCTGACCCTATCCCTCTCCCTGAGCAGCTGAACACAGCTCTGTCCCTGAGCAGCTAAACACAGATCTGTCCATGACCCTCTCCCTGAGCAGCTAAACACAGATCTGTCCCTGACCCTCTCCCTGAGCAGCTGAACACAGCTCTGACCCTCTCCCTCTCCCTGAGCAGCTGAACACAGCTCTGACCCTGTCCCTGAGCAGCTGAACACAGCTCTGACCCTGTCCCTGAGCAGCTGAACACAGCTCTGACCCTGACCCTGAGCAGCTGAACACAGCTCTGACCCTACCCCTCTCCCTGAGCAGCTGAACACAGCTCTGTCCCTCTCCCTGAGCAGCTGAACACAGCTCCGACCCTCTCCCTGAGCGGCTGAACACAGCTCTGACCCTCTCCCTGAGCAGCTGAACACAGCTCTGACCGTCTCCCTGTCCCTGAGCAGCTGAACACAGCTCTGACCCTTTCCCTGAGCAGCTGACCACAGCTCGGACCCTGTCCCTGAGCAGCTGAACACAGCTCTGACCCTGTCCCTCTCCCTGAGCAGCTGAACACAGCTCTGACCCTCTCCCTCTCCCTGAGCAGCTGAACACAGCTCTGACCCTCTCCCTGAGCAGCTGAACACAGCTCTGACCCTCTCCCTGAGCAGCTGAACACAGCTCTGACCCTGAGCAGCTGAACACAGCTCTGACCCTGTCCCTGAGCAGCTGAACACAGCTCTGACCCTGTCCCTGAGCAGCTGAACACAGCTCTGACCCTGTCCCTGAGAAGCTGAACACAGCTCTGTCCCTGTCCCTGAGCAGCTGAACACAGCTCTGACCCTGTCCCTGAGCAGCTGAACACAGCTCTGACCCTGTCCCTGAGCAGCTGAACACAGCTCTGACCGTGTCCCTGAGCAGCTGAACACAGCTCTGACCGTGTCCCTGAGCAGCTGAACACAGCTCTGACCCTCTCCCTGTCCCTGAGCAGCTGAACACAGCTCTGACCCTGTCCCTGAGCAGCTGAACACAGCTCTGACCCTGTCCCTGAGCAGCTGAACACAGCTCTGTCCCTGAGCAGCTGAACACAGCTCTGACCCTCTCCCTGAGCAGCTGAACACAGCTCTGACCCTCTCCCTGTCCCTGAGCAGCTGAACACAGCTCTGACCCTGTCCCGGAGCAGCTGAACGCAGCTCTGACCCTGTCCCTGAGCAGCTGAACACAGCTCTGACCCTGACCCTGACCCTGACCCTGTCCCTGAGCAGCTGAACACAGCTCTGACCCTGTCCCTGAGCAGCTGAACACAGCTCTGACCCTGTCCCTGAGCAGCTGAACACAGCTCTGACCCTATCCCTGTCCCTGAGCAGCTGAACACAGCTCTGACCCTGACCCTCTCCCTGAGCAGCTGAACACAGCTCTGACCCTGTCCCTGTCCCTGAGCAGCTGAACACAGCTCTGTCCCTGTCCATGAGCAGCTGAACACAGCTCTGTCCCTCTCCCTGTTCCTGAGCAGCTGAACACAGCTCTGTCCCTCTCCCTGTCCCTGAGCAGCTGAACACAGCTCTGTCCCTCTCCCTGTCCCTGAGCAGCTGAACACAGCTCTGACCCTCTCCCTGAGCAGCTGAACACAGCTCTGACCCTGTCCCTCTCCCTGAGCAGCTGAACGCAGCTCTGACCCTATCCCTGTCCCTGAGCAGCTGAACACAGCTCTGACCCTGTCCCTGTCCCTGAGCAGCTGAACACAGCTCTGTCCCTGTCCATGAGCAGCTGAACACAGCTCTGTCCCTCTCCCTGTTCCTGAGCAGCTGAACACAGCTCTGTCCCTCTCCCTGTCCCTGAGCAGCTGAACACAGCTCTGTCCCTCTCCCTGTCCCTGAGCAGCTGAACACAGCTCTGACCCTGTCCCTCTCCCTGAGCAGCTGAACGCAGCTCTGACCCTATCCCTGTCCCTGAGCAGCTGAACACAGCTCTGACCCTCTCCCTGTCCCTGAGCAGCTGAACACAGCTCCGTCCCTGTCCCGGAGCAGCTGAACACAGCTCTATCCCTGTCCATGAGCAGCTGAACACAGCTCTGTCCCTCTCCCTGTCCCTGAGCAGCTGAACACAGCTCTGACCCTCTCCCCTGAGCAGCTGAACACAGCTCTGACCCTCTCCCTGAGCAGCTGAACACAGCTCTGACCCTGTCCCTGAGCAGCTGAACACAGCTCTGACCCTCTCCCTGTCCCTGAGCAGCTGAACACAGCTCTGACCCTGTCCCTGAGCAGCTGAACACAGCTCTGACCCCTGTCCCGGAGCAGCTGAACACAGCTCTGACCCTCTCCCTGAGCAGCTGACCACAGCTCTGACCCTGTCCCCTGAGCAGCTGAACACAGCTCCGTCCCTGTCCATGAGCAGCTGAACACAGCTCTGTCCCTGTCCATGAGCAGCTGAACACAGCTCTGACCCTGACCCTGTCCCTGAGCAGCTGAACACAGCTCTGTCCCTCTCCCTGTTCCTGAGCAGCTGAACACAGCTCTGTCCCTCTCCCTGTTCCTGAGCAGCTGAACACAGCTCCGTCCCTGTCCCCGGAGCAGCTGAACACAGCTCTATCCCTGTCCATGAGCAGCTGAACACAGCTCTGTCCCTCTCCCCTCTCCCTGAGCAGCTGAACACAGCTCTGACCCTCTCCCTGAGCAGCTGAACACAGTTCTGACCCTCTCCCTGAGCAGCTGAACACAGCTCTGACCCTGTCCCTGAGCAGCTGAACACAGCTCTGACCCTCTCCCTGAGCAGCTGAACACAGCTCTGACCCTCTCCCTGAGCAGCTGAACACAGCTCTGACCCTGTCCCTGAGCAGCTGAACACAGCTCTGACCCTGTCCCGGAGCAGCTGAACACAGCTCTGACCCTCTCCCTGAGCAGCTGACCACAGCTCTGACCCTGTCCCTGAGCAGCTGAACACAGCTCTGTCCCTGTCCCTGAGCAGCTGAACACAGCTCTGACCCTGTCCCTGAGCAGCTGAACACAGCTCTGACCTGTCCCTGAGCAGCTGAACACAGCTCTGACCCTGTCCCGGAGCAGCTGAACACAGCTCTGACCCTCTCCCTGAGCAGCTGACCACAGCTCTGACCCTGTCCCGGAGCAGCTGAACACAGCTCTGTCCCTCTCCCTGTTCCTGAGCAGCTGAACACAGCTCTGTCCCTCTCCCTGTTCCTGAGCAGCTGAACACAGCTCTGACCCTGTCCCGGAGCAGCTGAACACAGCTCTGTCCCTCTCCCTGTTCCTGAGCAGCTGAACACAGCTCTGACCCTCTCCCTGTCCCTGAGCAGCTGAACACAGCTCTGACCCTGTCCCTGAGCAGCTGAACACAGCTCTGACCCTGTCCCTGAGCAGCTGAACACAGCTCTGACCCTGTCCCGGAGCAGCTGAACACAGCTCTGACCCTCTCCCTGAGCAGCTGACCACAGCTCTGACCCTGTCCCGGAGCAGCTGAACACAGCTCTGTCCCTCTCCCTGTCCTGAGCAGCTGAACACAGCTCTGTCCCTCTCCCTGTTCCTGAGCAGCTGAACACAGCTCTGTCCCTCTCCCTGTTCCTGAGCAGCTGAACACAGCTCCGTCCCTGTCCCGGAGCAGCTGAACACAGCTCTGTCCCTGTTCCTGAGCAGCTGAACACAGCTCTGACCCTGACCCTGTCCCGGAGCAGCTGAACACAGTTCTGACCCTGTCCCCTGAGCAGCTGAACACAGCTCTGACCCTCTCCCTGTCCCTGAGCAGCTGAACACAGCTCCGTCCCTGTCCCGGAGCAGCTGAACACAGCTCTGTCCCTGTCCATGAGCAGCTGAACACAGCTCTGACCCTGACCCTGTCCCTGAGCAGCTGAACACAGCTCTGACCCTGACCCTGTCCCTGAGCAGCTGAACACAGCTCTGACCCTGTCCCTGTCCCTGAGCAGCTGAACACAGCTCTGACCCTCTCCCTCTCCCTGAGCAGCTGAACACAGCTCTGACCCTGTCCCTGACCCTGAGCAGCTGAACACAGCTCTGACCCTGTCCCTGAGCAGCTGAACACAGCTCTGACGCCTATCCCTGTCCCTGAGCAGCTGAACACAGCTCTGACCCTGTCCCTGACCCTGAGCAGCTGAACACAGCTCTGACCCCTGTCCCTGACCCTGAGCAGCTGAACACAGCTCTGACCCTGTCCCTGTCCCTGAGCAGCTGAACACAGCTCTGACCCTGTCCCTGACCCTGAGCAGCTGAACACAGCTCTGACCCTGTCCCTGAGCAGCTGAACACAGCTCTGACCCTCTCCCTGAGCAGCTGAACACAGCTCTGATCCTGTCCCTGAGCAGCTGAACACAGCTCTGACCCTGTCCCAAGCCCACGGCTGTTTCCTTCTGCACCGACCGAACGTGTTGAGTGTATCTGACACCGTGTCTGTCAAAGCTGGGGGTTTCTGCAGTCGAGGTAGTACACACAGACTGAGAGTGAAGGTTGTGGTTGGGTTTAATGAGTTGTGTGTACAGTGCTGTGCTATCAGTATTTACAAATATTACACATAGAAACAACAAGGATTGTTCCGGCTGGAGCGGACCTGGACAGCAGAGCTCCCCTCGCATGGGGAAGTGGGAGAGAAGCTGGTGCACTCGGGGGGAGGGGGGGGGGGGGGGGGGGGAGGGAAGGGGTATGGAGCCTGGAAAACCCTGTACCCTGTGAAATCGGGGGGCAAATGGAGGTGTTTGTCACCCTCGCTCCCCTCCATCCCCAGAGTGTGCCTCATTCTGTCCCCTCCCCCTCCCTACCGAGGTTCTGTCCCCCCCTCCAGAGCCCAGTCTCCTCCCCTCCCGGGCCCAGTCTCCTCCCCTCCAGGGCCCAGTCTCCTCCCCTCCCCTCCCCCCCAGGGCCCAGTCTCCTCCCCCCTCTCGCCTCTCGGGGCCCAGTCTACACCCCAACCCCTCCCCTTCCGGGGCCCAGTCTGCCCTCCCATCCCCCCTCCCCTCCAGGGCCCAGTCACCTCCCCTACCCCCAACTCCCCCCCCCTCCTCTTCCCCCTTTCTCCCCTACCCTCCAGGGCCCTGTTCCCCACCCCCCCCTAGGCCCAGTCTCCCACCCCCCCCTCCCCTCGCCTTCCGGGGCCCAGTCTCTTCCCCCCCCCCCCGGGGCCCGGTTTCCCCTCCCCTTCCGGGGTCCAGTTCCCCCCCCTCCAGAGCCTAGTCTCCCCGCCCCCCTTCAGGGCCCAGTTTCCTCTCCCTCCCCCCCCTCCCCCCCCCCCAGGACCCAGTCTCCTACCCCCCCCCCCCTCCAGGGCCCAGTCTAGTCTCCCACCCCCCCCTCCAGGGCCCAGTCTCCCCCTCCCCCCCCCCCCCCCCCCAGGGCCCAGTCTCCCCCCCCCCCCCCCTCCAGGGCCCAGTCTCCCCCTCCCCCCCCCCCAGGGCCCAGTCTCCCCCCTCCCCCCCCCCAGGGCCCAGTCTCCCCCTCCCCCCCCCCAGGGCCCAGTCCTCCCCCTCCCCCCCAGGGCCCAGTCTCGTCTCCCCCCCCCCCCCCCCCTCCCCTCCAGGGCCCAGTCTCTCCCCCCCCCCCCCCCCCCCCACCGGGGCCGAGTCCCCTCCCCCCCCCCCCCCCCGCTCTGGCTCACATGGACATGCTGGTGAGGTTGTCGTGGCTGATGCCCCCCCCTCCCCCGGCCTTCCGGGAGTTGCTGGCTCCATACGCCGAGCTGCAGTATTCCTGCAGGTTGTGCCGAATGGTGACCAGGGCTGAGCCCAGGCAGGCCCTGTTTGGGGCCAGGGGACCCCCGGGGAGCTGGCACATCAGGGTGGCCACTGCGGCCATGCCATCGTCGGTGGGTTCCAGGGTGATGGGTCCCACCCGGAAGCCGGGCTGGGCCAGGCCCAGGAGCTGGGGCAGGAGACCCCCGTCTGGGCTCCTGTGGGCCTTCAGCCTGTGCCCCAGCTGATGGCGAAGGGGCAGCAGCAGCAGCTCAGGGTCAGGCTCCAGGTAGACAGCCAGGTGGGCAAACGGGCGGCTCGCCATCTTGTTCATCTCTTGGATGTGGCGCCGATGCTCCTGCTGGAAGTTGACAAACTGTTTGAGCTTCCAGAGGAGCACGCAGACCGAGAGGAAGAGGAAGAAGCAGGAGAAGAAAACACTGAAGAAGACAAACA